>NC_091752.1:31819165-32006665 GCF_043380555.1 Nothobranchius furzeri
GTCAGGAGGCCGACTTGCGTCCATTTTTCAGGCAGTGGGTTTTTGGCAGCTCGTAGTAAAGCTGAGACCAGAGCTCCTTCATGTCTCTGTCTGTTTACAGGGCAAGCAAATCAAAGATGCGTCTCATTTCAGAGGCTGTAAAAGTGTGCCTGGGGATGGATCAGGTGTCTCTGAAACACCCAATCCTCCCCGAGCAGCCTCTACTTACAGGCTACCAATCCATGTATCCTCCAAATGAACACTGCGTACAAGCAGTATAATTAAGTGTTCTCGGAATAAACTGTGTTATCTTTTCAGGCAATCCTCGTCAAGAAAACCGGCCATAATTGTATCTGCTGATAAGATGATGTATTTACGTCGTGTCGGATTTAAATACATTGACCCCTGATGTTGTGGACCAGCAGAGCTTATTGAACCCGGAAGATTTGGGGGCTGACCAGCTATGACATTTTTAACTTTCTCCTGTAACAGTAACACAAACAGGGCATATCCGTGTATCAATCACAACTCTATTAGTACTTTTAACGCATTTAGCAATGGGGTTTTTTCTCTTATTTGAAGAGGAGGAAAAAATCAATGGGGGTTTTTGTTTCCTGTGGTGTATTTGTTTCCTGAGTGTTCACAAATAAAGCCGATCTCATTGAAGCATCAATTTGTTATCAGGAAGTGCTCGTTCGCAGAGAGAGAGAGAAAAATTCTTAGAAAATTGCACACCTTCACATCCTTTGTGCAGTTAAATATTGCATGAAATCTTATCTGTCTGAGTTTATTTCTGTGTAGGTAAATGAGTGAAAATCTAGACATATCTGGCCGACCGGAGGAGACAGAAGAAGCCCTCGTTGAGCATCTGGACCATGCATCTCCTGACATTCATCCCTCCTCTTAATACCAGCAGGATGGGAAACAAAAGCACGGTAGGGCCCATTACAGACAGCCCAACGGCTTCCATTTACAAATATTTTTTTGTAAATACTATATCATGTTCTTAACACAGCAGGTCCCCTGAGCTGTGCAAAGAGCCCTTTGGGAGTAAGGGTGGATGTCAATCTTGGGGCCTGTATCGAACTGAGAACATCTGGAGGTTGGACGTTTGTGTCCCACGTTCAAGAAGAGACATAACTATGAAGGATAATGTCCTTGAACATCCGGCCTTGTGCTGTAAAACATGAAGAGATGCAACTGTTACTATATATACATATATATATATATATATATATACACACACACACACACACACACACACACACACACACACACACACACACACACACACACACACACACACACACACACACACACACACACACACACACACACACACACAAGGCATGGTGGATCTCATTCTCCATCTTTACCTCCCCCCTCAACACACACACACATACAGCCCAACACACACAGCTCACTAACCCCTGCTGATTAGCTCATAATGGACGACTGATGTCCTGAAGACCCTCGGGACCTCCCCAGGGAACCCTCCAAATCTGACCCCTATCTTCACCCTGCACTACACCTTCTTAAAACATACTAAATAATCCTTCACTTGACAAGAGCCTGAATGAAATTCAGCTTAGAGCAGGATCATTTGCCCTGAACAATGGAATATTGACAAATGAGCTGTGCATTTACAACGTCTATGGGAAGAAGATGCAGGTTGTTCAGTGCAGATCATGTTATCACTTATACAATTTTAGTTCTGCAGATTTTAAGAAAATATAAGCTTAAATGTATTGTACTGTGGGTTTTTTTTATGTTTGTAATTGCAATCTGGAATAATGTCCCTTTTCAACCCAGCCCGTGTAGCCCATAGTGCAGATAATACACCTTTTCATAAGCCTTTCCACAAAGCATGTCACCACCATGGAGACAATATCCAGGAGATTCATCAGAGCAAGCAATTAATAACCTCGCTCTAAAACCAACAAAACAGGGGATCCCAAACATCTACCTATTAAATCAACAAGCAAGGCTGGATGACTGCTTTTAGATAGAGCATTTACATGCAATTATCTTCTTATATAATTAAATGAAATCAGTTAACAAGCATCTTGCTAACGGGCCACATTGCTTACCCAAATGAGCGGCGGGCAGCCCAGAATGTTGAGTGAGTGAGTAATTAGAGCTCAGCATGCCAGCGTTAATGGAAGTGATCTGAAAAAATAAAAATATATATAAAAAAAATCATCAGATATGGGGGGGGGGGGGGGTGAAGTAGGAAGGGAAGCAGATAAGGAGGAGATCAGGGGTAAGTGGTGAAAAATAAACTTTTAAATCCAAGGTACTACTGAAAAAAGCATTCTTATCTGTCTGAGTGGGTGGAAATATAGATTTTTGGGTTTGATGACCCTATAATTAATAACTCTGAATGAGATGCCACTTTTCCGCAATCGAGTTGAGATATTCTTCACTGAAATAAACAAGCTCACCGAATCTAATGCCTAATCTAGAATAAGAGCACAAACATACAAACTAATTTACCTGTAATGTGAGCTCTAAGACCCCAGGTACAATTACAGATGAAACTTGAAAAATTAGAACATGGTGCAAAAGTTCATTGATTTCTGTGATTCATCTTAGATTGAGAGACCATCTAAAGGCTCGTGCAGTTGTTTGGGATTCATTAGCTGATTAAAGTGTGACATTTTGAGTTTAGAATATCAAACTTTTTTTGCAATATTCTAATCGTCTGAGATTTTGAATTTGAGGTTTTCATAAGCTGTAAGCCATCATCATCACAATTATACCAAATTAAAGCTTGAAATGTCTGGCTGTGCATATGATGAGTCTCACACATATTTGTTTCACCTTGAATTACTGACATAGATGAACTTTTGCACCATATTCTAATTTTTGGATGTTCACCTGTAGTATTAAAGAGTTAGATGAATGAAAGGAAAATATGCACACTTTGGCCCAAATGAGGAAAAAATAAATGAATAACAAATAAAAGCAAACAATCATTACCTTGTCATTACCTTGTCGGTCACACAAGAGAGTTAGGAAGAAAGCTGACGAAAAATCAAGACATTAATTGAAATTTGTAGTGAAAGTTAGGAGCCATCGAATCTGGAAGGAAACATTGTAATGTGATGAAGGAGCTATTCCTCCAATGTATCATTCCGATTAAACTTCAGGAATTAGGAGATGAAGACTAGTCAGAGTAAGGGGTCAGATATGTGCATGGAATAATATCACAAAAATAGAAATGCTGACACTATGCATTAAAACACTCAATAACAAATATAAATATTCTTCTGTGAACTAAACTAAGGTAAGAATTCAGTGAGTTCTCATATGTACACCATCATATATAACAAAACATAACAATCTAAAACAAGCTGAACTCAGTACAAGCAGCTATGTTTAGGGGACTTTAAACATATTGATTAGAGCTACAGTGTTGGTGATCCTTATTTAGAGAAATGTGTTTATCTATTCAGACGTTAACTCATCAGTTTTATTTCTTTAAGCAAGCTTCTTGATGTAAACCCTTGTTCCTGACTGCTGATTGGCCTCCCAGACATCCTTGCAACCTCCTACAAACATTCTCGCTCCTTAAAACCATGCAGTATTAATATGCAATAATAAAGAAGAGAATTTTAAATAAAAAAGGCTGATAAAAAGCTCTAATCAATAGAAAAAAGTTGATGCTGTGAACATGTGTTGGGTTACTCCAGAGTGTGTATGGCATGCGTGAGAGAACGGTGTGTTTTACATGACCTGCTACAGTGATACAGCCATTCAGCGAACAATGGTGAGTGCGCTTCCTCGGTGTTACGTCTGTCATGGTGACACCGAGGTCCACCCTCGGCTCAACAAAACACATTCCTTTGATTCTGTATTGCAGCAGCCATGAGCTCATTCAGCCTGCAGCAGGGCAACAACAGAGTGAACTTCACCACACTCTGCCATGAAAAATTGCATCTGTTGAATAAAGTTGTATGAGTCATGGTATTGTCCAAATTAATGGTATTAGATCAGAAACACAATTAAATCGTTTTAATATTGCGCTACTTTTTAAAATCTTAAATATTTGTTGTGATTTTTTAAAAAGAATTATAATCAAACTTTTTTTTTTAAATCTTATTTATTTAAATGTAAACAGCCTCCTGTAACTTCAAAATAAAACAGCTAAAGGTCATGTATACCTGCAGGCTTCCAACCTCACTGCAACCCCCTGCTTTTGCACGTGAAGTGCAAAATAGCCTCGAACGCGGCACTATTGTTTGGTTGTTATTGGACTTCAGCAGTACTCAGGTGAAACATGGCCTGTACAGGTTCAAATAACTGCTCTATGGCTGCCAAAATTTCTCACAATGACTTGATCGCAGCAGCTTGTAGTGAATTTATGAAACAAACTATGCAGTAAGTGAGTAAAGAATATCAGGTCCCATTGTCCTGACGCTTTCTGCTGGGTTCAATAAACACTTACGCACTCTAAAGGACTCGAACTCAAGAACGGACAATGAGACCCCTCAGAATTCGACACCAGACCTTTAACAATACAAAAATACTCTATCCTCCAAAGACTAATTGATGTTATTTGCCTTTTGATAAGTCAGAGGTTGGCAGACGTAATGGAAGAGGGTATGCGCTGCTTTTGATGTTCTGAAACATGAGTAACTCCAGCACAAAGCAGGAGCAACTAGAAAAATGTCACCTTTTTAGGTGCTCATTACATAAGCCATGGACATTTGTTTTCAGGGCAACAAGAGTGTAACCTAAATAGGGACAGAATTTAAAACGAGAGTCGCCTCTGTTTGCTTAAAGGACTTGCAGCCTTCCGCCTGTGAGCTTATTGGTTATTGATATTCTCTCTCTGTATCACACACACACTGCATCTGGCCTCTGAATACAACGCCTGAAAAAGCCCTCAGAACCTGGGTGTAACAAATATTTTTGCACTTTATTTTCCTCCTTTGGCAGTCATGTAGCTGGCAGGTGAAACTAGTGATTGTGTAGACAACTTGGCTGCAGTGCCATCTACTGGTGCCATCCACCAGGGCTCACACAAGCACACCTGTGAAGCAGGAGGAGGAAGGAAACAAATAACAGCACAAGGAGTCAGCTCATGCTGAAATGGCTCAGGTGCATGCATGCTTTTTCAACTTTGATCACAAACCACCATTCAAATCTCACGAGCGTTCCAAAAATAATAATTTAATTCTAAATATCACTTTAGATTAAGTTTTGAATTATAGATGCGGGGAGGGCAGTGCAGAGTAGGGACAGTAATAAGAAGTTAACGTTGACTGTGTTGCATTTAAATAAAGCACAAAGATTAAAGAAACTCTTGACATAGTATCAAAAGTACATTTGACAACAAGTCTTAATGAAGCTGGTGAGAAAACCTTAAGTCACGTGGCAATCACTCAGATTATTCAAACACTTGGCACGTGCAACAGGAAATCTCAAAAAATCCAAACGTGGTTTGTCCAGATTTTTTATCGCATCTCTTTTTTTCTCACAGTTTTCTGCACAGCAGCCAAAAATCTGCAATTCATCACAGGCCACCACAATGAAATGGGACAATAAGGCTGACATCATGACATCATGCAGCATCCCCCAAGGACAAATATAGATCATGTTTATCTTTAACAGATGATTCATTTGTGACATAGCGAAGAGATCTCCCCTGACTGCAGCAGAGCATTCAGCTGACAGTCTCCCAGTCGGCTGCTCTAAGTCAAAAGCATTGAGCGTTGTTTCTAACTGTTCTTATGCTTTAAATAGATTTTTGAGCACGTTCTGTCTTGGGTTCCTGGCTTGCCAAAATTGTACATTGATTAACAATTAAAGAATCGAGTGGAGAAAAGACTATTAGGAAACTTAAATGGACGAGGGACAAAGGCAGAAAGGTATAATGCCATTTTTCTTATTTACTTATTTATTTGTTTATTTATTTTTACCTCTCGCTTCCCTCCACACCCCCAGAACCCTTGGGAAGCAGCACTCCGAGCTCTTTCATTTGAGCTTGCATTATGCCTCTGTATCTCTGCTCATTTTTCATCCGCATTGCATTAAGTATTGATATTGATTTCTTGTAAATGGTGGCGAAATGGATGGCTCACACTTTTTTGTGTTATTGTTCTGCAGCACTTGTAGGTGATTTATTATGGCTGAGGGTCCGGAGAGGCCTCCCAGTTCTGTGTCCCTCCTTCTGATGGAGCGTGCCTACCTGACTAACAAACTAAAACACGCCAAAAGGCTGCTCGTGAGGAGAACAAGGCATGACGGAAATGAACATGTATGCTTGCATCATCCCACACACACACACATCTAGCATCCCTCTCACTTTGTCATTCACAAACCACAGAATAGGGTTCCTTAGGCTCAAAATGACAACTGCACAAGCCTGTCTCGGTTTCAGCATGAGAGTTTAGGTGTGTGCAATGAGTTTATTTCTCCTTTTCTCCTACTTTTGAATATTATTCTTTTTAGTGTTGTAGCAGCACTTGTGCTGAAACCCATTCCCAGTTTTATGACAAAGCATGGCCTTCTTGACAAACTGGAGTGGTTTACTTGCATTGTCATCCTGGCCAATTTCTTTTCCCTGCTGCTGCGGCCCTAGCAGCCCATTTGCATTTCAATAGCCTCTCTCTCTGCTTCTGTATTGCTTGATATTATGTCTGCCTTGTATGAATTTGAACTCAATGTCTACATCTGCCGTTTCACTCCTAAGCAGTCCTCGTAAAAGGTGAACCATATGAAATGGGTCTTGCAGGCGTAGCACACCAATGATGTGAAATCAAGACAAACACATTTTGGAGGCTTGGAAATGGATTTTCTTTGATTAAAAACTATTTGTGACATGAGTGTTTTTACATAAACAGCAAAAAAAAAGAACAATCCAGCATATAGTTATTAGACTTTTCTATGTTTAAAGACCAAGTTCCCTTGTTATGTCAATACATTTGCAGCGGTCTCTTAGCCTGGCAAGCCACCCTTTATAAAGCTCCGGGAGTTGACGTCACTTCTCCCGGCATGCAACAGTTCAAACCGAAACGGCGCCATATTGGCATGCAGAAGCCGGCAGCTGGACTATTTGTTATTGTCAGAAAACTCAATCAAATGGGAAATATGGTAGATTCCTGTTGTTCCCCAGGAAGCAGAACAGACGCAGACTACATAAGGGATGAACCATCTACAGGATTCCCCAAGATCCGGAGCGCCGCAAACGTTGGATCATTGTAATAAAACGCGCTAGTGACTGGGCTAAAATGAAACTGTGGGATCCCGAGAGTAAAGATTTTCACTTATGCAGCGACTGCTTCATATCAGGTACTTGAACCAACGTTTCCTCAATTGTGTATGGTGTTTATTTTAAATGCTTTTATTATGATTCTTAGTGGGCTTCCTAAACTTACTTTGGCGTGGCTTTTTCTGTCTTATTACTCATAGCAACAACTAAACGTCACATAAAACGTTGCCTCGTGAGTTCTGCGTGCTGCCGTTTACGTGTTTTATGATCACAGCAATTAACCGGCTAAGCTATATTTCATTTTTAAGCAATAGTTGATCAATTGTCAGATCACACATAAAAAGCACTTTGGATTGCTATTATCTGTCTCACCGAGACAGATCTCAGACAGATCCTGAGACGCTCCTGCCTGACATATTTATTTTATTCACGGAAAAAAATCAAACTAGTGATTTCTCTTGGCGTTCAGTTTATACATTCAAACAGCACAGCACTCTATTTAAACTACTTACATGTAAATCTGTTATTTGTCCATCCATCCATCCATTTTCATCCGCTTATCCGGAGTCGGGTTACGGGGGCAGTAGCGAGCCAGCTCCTCTGGGGGAATCCCAAGGGGTTCCCCGGTCAGGTCCAGTAAGAAGTCCGCTCCGACAGCTTCTGGCGTTTTTAAAAAGTATCCCAGGGGCACGGTAAGGGTCGGAGATGTTTAGTCTATTTAACTTCTGACTATATAAAATGATTTCTTCGGTTTTAAAGTGTGAAGTAAACTCCAACGAAGTAAAATCCAAGCCGATCCCGTTCATGTTTACGATCCGTGTTTGTTTACCTTTTTTCCTGCCAATATTGCGTCTACTAACTGAGAGTCACGTGGGGTCCGGAGCTCTATGTGTGAATATATAGTCTGGCCATGACACAGAGAGGGCTCAGTCGTGGGGCAGGATCTATGGTTGTCTTTCAAACTGTCTCTGAGTGCTATTGGACAACAAACAATGTGACATATCACCGTTACGGATGTCTGTCAATGGGGCAGTCCACCAGAAGAAGACACAAATACATCCTTTTCCTAAATAAAGGACTTTTGTTTATTTTTAATTATTTATTTAGCAGATGCTTTTATCCAAAGCAACTTACAATTTATAACCTATAGGGCATGTTGTGATCTGTGGGGGAAACCAGAGTACCCGGAGGAAACCTACGCATGCATGGGGAGAACACGCAGCTCCACGCAGAAAGGCCGCGGCCGAGTTTCGAACCTGCAACCTTCGTGCTGCGAGGCAACAGTGCTAACAACTGCGCCACCATGCAGCCCACTTGCCAACCTTTATCTGCTCTTGACTCAAAGAAAAACCCCAAGCCTAAATAGTGCAAAGTTGATGCCAAAGCTGTTTCAAATGAGCCGTTGACATCTTTGTTGTTTTGCTCCGTTGCAGCAACATCTCACCCACCAAACCGATAGGCAAGACACAAGAGTGCTGAGGCTAATGCTAGGTCTGCTGAAGCTATATGGAGTGTGGCTAGACTGATCTACAGAGCAAAGTCTATTTGCTTCATCTACGTTCTGTCTAGGGTTCTGGCTAGTGAATCCAGTATAAGTGAATGCCTTGTAAGTCGATCTCTGTGGGGAAAAAAGCTCTGGCACTCCAGTTTAGGAAGTGAGCCAAAGGAGAGGTGAGCAGAACACGGCACGATTTGGAGTTTTACTTCCTGATAGGACATCTCACCTCTGATTGGCTAACAGCAACGCAACTCTACCACTGATTCTGTTTGCTTTGCATCGTTGATGTTTTACCCAAATAACACAAGCCTGAAGGAGATCTGCTGTGTAGTGGAGTTGCTAATGCTAACAGTTGGGTTCTAATAGCTAAGAAACACTCTGCTCTCTCCTGGATGCAAAATCACCAACAGCCTTCCCTATCAAAAGCCAAGATCAGTTAGTTCATGAATGCTGAGTTTATAATTTGACGTGCAATTTACCAGCTTTTCTAATCCAAGTATTTCCCCATTTCGAAATAGGGATAGAGAACAATTTTCATATTTAGCAGGCACATTAAACTCAGAGTGATGGATCACTTAAAAAAAACACAAGTAAAAGGTTTCTCTGTGAACTTGGTCTTTAATGGACTTTAACTACATCCCTGTAAGCTTTGGAAAAAAATTCAGCCAAGTTTAGGTTTGTTTCTGTTACAATTTACCATTTAAAACAAAAATTAAAAGCATGATATAATAATGTTGCCATGCATAAGACAAATCTGCAATCCCTGCAACCAAGAAAAGGAATAGCCTGAAGTCGGTGTTTATTAATAGCCCATCCAATACAAGTGTGATTATATAGCTCTTGTTAAAACTTGCAAAAATGATTTGCATAGAATATGCACAGCCAACGAAATAGATAAATATTACATATAAATAAAGAATATTTATAAATGGAAAAAAATAACAAATCAATAAATGATCCAAATAAACATCCTAAAAATTTTAAATATGATACAAGACATTTTAAAAAGCTTGTCGAACTCCCAAAGGAAAGCTGCATTAAACTATATCTAAATGTAGAGAGCATAAAAAACTTAATTGTGTAATATTTATACATGAAAACAGACCTTTGGGGGGTGATTTTATGCACTTGATTTGAACTTGATTTGTTGCAAGCTTCAAAACATCAGTTTTAAACCCAAAACATGTTTCAAAGACATCATTTTACTGTTTCAGCATCTTTGCTAACAGAGAGCAATATAGAATATGATCACAAATCTGCTCTGAGGTAAAGAAAGACACTGTGGTAAAACTGATATCTCCTGTTTACCATCTCTGTCACCACAACACCAGCGCTTGGCCACAAAACCTGACTGGTGCCACAGTGTCGGACACCATGGGTCACATGACCCACACAACGTCCCACAGAGGTCCCTCTGGTCTCCCGGAGAGGCATCCTCCCTCCTTGGGTCTCTCTTACAGGATGCGATATATGGGATGTCAGAAGGCCACAGACAGTTACTGTTAAAGCTGAAAGATTTACAGGAATTTCTACTTCTAAAACATGTAAAGCACCAGTGGCTGATTCCTCTCAGCCTATAGCATATTGGAGAGACAATTAGCTTCTTCTTGCAAATTATGTTTGAATTTTCAGACAGCTGCTCAGCCAACATGGTTATGAGACTGAGAGTGGAGATTTTTGGTACTTGTGGATTATACTTTTCATTTTTTATCTGAATTAAATTGTTAAGAGGAAAAATGTGTGCATGTATCATCTTTATATACAGACACAAAGGCATCTCTTATTGTTAACCTGTGCCAAATGGAGCTTCTGTTCAGAAACAATTAATGCCAGCCAATGTTCGGGTGCGCAGGCAGGCTAACAGCTGTGTTTGGGCCACTTGTTGTGCCTCCAGCACAGATAATTACAGCAATCCAAAAGCAGAGCAGCCGCTCAGGGAGTTTAATAATGTACAAGTAGTCGCTATCTCTTTATAGATCATGTTACTGCAGCACTCACCGACGTGTAATTTAGATCAATCAAAAAATATGGCAGGGCTATGAAACCAGTGCCTTTGATAATAGTTGGCAGGTAGCAGTCACCCCCTGTTGTCGAAGTATCCGATATAAAGGGCTTCATTCCATCCTCCATCAAGGGGCCTGGTGTGCTAGGATGTGTAACCCAGGCAACAGATACATAAAGCATCACGAGACTTGATTTAATTTGTTTAAATGGGAGCTGGAGTATCTTGGTTCTCAGTTCGAATGTCCCTGTTAACCACCACTACAACGTAATGGGCCCCTCAACTTGGATTATGTCCTGTTGGTATAGAAGGTTTTCCACTGTGTGATGCTTTCCCTTTTTTTAAGAGTCTGTAGCTATATGTTTGTGTGCATGTAGACAGTTTCGGTAGCTCCTTCAACAGAAAATTGCACTTAGCCACATTTTGCTATAGGAATAAGAGCGGATATAGTGTTGGTTTCATAGAAACATCCTAGTTCATGGTCTGTGGTTTCTTCGACATATGATCCAGGGTTTAAAAGTGCTGATCTTCCATTGATGGTCCTGGAGAATGTTGCCTCTCATCCAAAAGGCTTCCTCGTTAGCATATCATGACTGCCATGACTGAGACTCTACACTAAACTCTTGACATCTACCTTAAAGTGACAATGTGTAGTATTTACCTTTAATCTTTGGAAATATCTTTAGAAATTTTGAAAATGAATAAAATGACATTCAGTTGTTGAAACACATTGGCGGTAGTGGTGTGCATCTCTACCTGCCTCACGATTCGATCCGATTCCGATTATCTGCCTAACGATTCGATTTGAGTCTGAAATGCATCACGATTCTTCACACAAAAATTTTCATTACTTAATAAAAGCAGAAGAATAGTTTTCAATTTCTTTTTGATTTAGAAATCCCTGAAAAACAGAACATTCATCTATTCACTATAGTGAGCAATAATTTTTAAAGTGTGCTGCCTATAATTACTTAAATAATATAAGAAATAATGTTTTCGGTAGAGCATCCTTTAGATAGACTACTACTGAACTTAAAAATAGTAAACAAATACTGTGTTAAGTGATTCTTTCACATCCAGGATCCCAAAACAGAAATTAGCCCAGACATCCGATTCAAATGTAACGGGTACATCTTTGATTACTGGTAATGTTGGCCCTGTATCCCTGTCCAATTGCTTCTAGGACAACGCAGTGCGCATGTCATTGCAACTCTGCCCCCAGAAGTAATTGTAAAACCTCAAAATTTTATTGTCCTCGCATAGACATAGACCAGGGGTTGGCAACCTGTTCCCATCAAAGAGACATTATTACCCATTTCCCACAGTAAAGAAAACACTGCAGCAGCCGCGGCATTGTGGGCGGGGCCTACCCTCAGACAGCAGCCGGTACCGGTCGCTCGTGTACGTCAAAGTTATCTTTCATAAGAAGATAATCAATAAAACGATTTATATAAAGTGGATCCAGAAGTTGTAGCCCGTCTCTGCCTACAATATTTTGATATTTTTCACCCTGTTGGTGGTTTTACTGAGCAGGTGCCACTTTTGTCATACGTTTCTTTTAAAACATGTTTAGACTGTTCAGAATACAAATCCAGGCTCTGTCACGTTTGATTGTTGTAATTAAACTTTGTAGGTGGGGGAGGTCAGAAAAGGATCCGATCTTTTTGTTTTTCCCTCATTTACAGTGACGGAGATACCGGCGCGGTGCTCCTGGCTCTGGTGTTAATCAAGTTTAATTATATCTGTTTTCACAAGAAAACAAAACAGTTAAAAGCAGGGCTTGTGTTGTGTTGACCGGATAGATCCCGTTTTTGACTATTTATTTTGACGGAGAAAGAATAGAATTACCCCGACGCATGCAGACGAACTGACACTTAATTCGTTTCGCGCATCGCAGATGTAGCTAAATCACTTGATTCCCATCTGAGCTGGACACTGAGCTCAGCGCAGCTCGCTGCCAGCGCGTACGTACGGCGCACAGTGAGCTGAAGATGTGGAGAGGGGCTTGGAGCACGTCGCAGAACCAGGGCGCATGCAGATTCCTCCAACTGAAGTGAGACTTGTCGCTTAGAAAATGCTCCCTGATGATGAAACTTTGGCTGAATAGCGCTTGTTCCTGTCTCCAATGTGGTGACACATCCAGGATCTGAGGAGAATCCCAGAATCTCACATCCTCGTCAGCTCATAAAGCGCATATGATTACGCACAAGCGTGATGCGTCAACCCGGTCTCAAAGTAAGACTGGGTTGGACCTGTTCAGGTTTACGCAGACAATCTTTACATTTAGAATTGGCATACAGATGTAAAATTAATGCAGTAAAATATAAAGCATTTTATTTAAATATCCATTCATTATTTTACAAGCACAGAGAGCCGCATCAGATGGATGGAAGAGCCGCATGCGACTCCAGAGCCGCGGTTGCCGACCCCCGACATAGACATAGGGAGAGAATCTCATTATGTCACGTTGCTGCATCGATGCGGAATCATGCAAGGCTGAATCGCGATGCATCTTAGAATCGATCATTTTTCCCACCTCTAATTGGCGGCTTTGTAACATAAAAATTGGGTCTAAAATATAGGGCGCAGGTCTCTGCCAAGTCTCTGGGGGACGCCATATTAGACGCCATGTTTCATGTGAGCCGGCTTGGTCCTACGCCTGCCGATGATGTCACACTAGATGATTGGCTGAACATACGACTTACGGAAGTTACGTTGCCTTGTGTGTTGGGGAGAATACATTGCAAATGTTTTTAGTTACAGAATACTGAATACCTGCTGTATTTTGTAATGTATCCCATTACTTAGCCTAATCCTGGTACTATATTCTAAACACTTGGAATTTTTCCCCTTAAAAACAGCATTTAAGTCTATTAAATGTCACAATATGTGTTGGGAACTACTCCCGCAGAAAAACGGGGAATATTAATGCTAAACATTATGTACTGACCGGGAAAAACTAAATAAAACAATTTCATTTTTTTTGTTACTTTATTTATCAAAGTGTCTGTAGATTGTAGTTCTGTTTCTGTAATAAAGTGAAACTCTTCTGCAGGAATTGCTAACCAACTCAGAGTATGTTTATTTAGAAAAAGTATGTTTTTTTTCATGTTTTCTTCTTTTATGTTTTTCGTAGTTCTTTCATGATGTAATGACAAACTGCCCTGTTGACTGACATCCATAGCGGTGAGTCACGTTGTTTGTTGCATGCAGATATAGTTTGAAAGACAACCGTAGATCCCACCCCACGACTGAGGTGCATCAATGGATTGTAGCCAGACTATATATTCTAAACAACACAGAGACACACATTGCCCAAAATGTATTCATTTTTGGGTGGAAAGTGGAACAAACACAAGTATTCCAATACTATTACGAAAGTAACTGTATTCTAAATACCATGATTAAAAATAGTAACTCTAACAGAATACAGTTTTCTCACAATAGTGGTTTAAATATGTGACAGTATTCTGTTACTCCTCAACACTGCATCAAAGTTAAGTTACCTCATCGACACAGAAGATTTTCAATGGTTGGCACAGGAATTGCTAATTATGTAAATACATTTGAAAATGTTCACATATAAGGATTGTTGTGTTTATTTTGCCTCAGTCTGATAATGGTTTTATGTAGTTTTTCATTTTTTACAAAACAAGGACAATATAGTGTTTTATTAACAAGTTTCAGTTATAAAGAAAACATTTAGGCAGAAAAGAAACACAAATTTAAACCCATGTAATAGAGCATAATTGAAAAAGAGATGCAATATATTTTGGTCGACTGGTGTTGCTGTAGTTTGACATCATTGGCAGGCGGGGGACCCCAGATAGTACAGCGCCAGAAAAGTAACATCAGGATTGCATTCACTCATTGGAATTAACTGAAGGGCCATCAAAGTTTGAGGAGTCACGCTGAGGTCGCAGGTCATCTGCTCCACAGACGTCATTTGCTGTATGTTTTTTTTCAACTAGCGTCAGTCACAGTGATATGGTGTAAAACTACTCTGAAATGTATGCCCTGCCCCCTAGTGCCAGGAAACTACACACTGTTACTTTAAAATCTTTTGATGTCATATTTCAACTACAAGCATCAATTAGCCTCAAATGCATAAAAAAACAATCAAACAAATCACAGGTGAAATTCTGTTATTTGTGATATTGTTTCCTTTGTGAGCTCACTTTTTCAGCCCATTTGAAGAACTATTTGAACCATACAAGTTTTCCAATAATACCTAGATATCATTTTTGGCCTTTGCACAGGACTCTCCTTGCCTTTGGGCTTCGCAGAGCATTTCAAGCAGTTTTCCTCCCCTTGTCCTACTTCTGACTCTTTTCTCTCCTCCCCTGCCTTCAACCCACAGGTCTTTGTTTTAAATGGCAATTCATCCCGCTTGTTCGCTCGGCAATGTTAAACATCAATTTCCTCACCGAGCACACATTATGACCCAATAGAAGAAATAAAATCTCAGCCATTTATTGTGCAGCACCCCTCCTCCCCTCCCTTACCCATTCCTGGCACTGCTATCTACCACTACCCTCATCAAAGCAGCCACATCCAACAAACAGGAGAGCAGCGACACAACAACGCAGACGCCATTCGACTTCCTCTTTAGTCGTTTTATACTTACTGCAAAGGGGCCTTTGAATTCTTCCAAGAGGCGCTTTTATAAAACATGCATGGGGTGTTCAGTAAACAATGCCCAATGGTCTTATTTCTTTTAAATAAAACTATTTCCATGAGATGTAAGGGAGGCTTTAATATTGCCTTAAATATTAAAAGAGAGAACTGAGCCTCATCAATTTTTCATTTATTGGGCCTTCGAGTAAGGAGTCATCAATCTCAAAAGAAATTACTGACATTTTCATTTCAAATAAAAAAGGGTACACTTTATCCAGCAGTAATAGGGATTGCTACTCTAACACAGGGAGCATTAAATGGCTTCTGGAGTGTTGAAAATGAGAAAACTCTCTCTCTCTCTCTCTCTCTCTCTCTCTCTCTCTCTCTCTCTCTCTCTCTCTCTCTCTCTTCCTCTCTCTCTCTCTCTCTCTCTTTTTCCTCTGGACAGATTGTGGTATTTATTTTCTAAGTTTGTGAAGCAAACATGCACAAAAATGCTAAATTGGAATGCAACATGTTAACCTGCTAACACTTTGGCCTTTAGGGTGGATACAGTTACAAATCAATGGCAGTCCACCTACATAGCTGCATATCCCCTTGTACAAGAGAACCTCCGACTCACAGAGAAGTAATGACCTCCTGGACGTCTTGCTGCTCGTTGATATTGATATCTTGTGACGTGAATTCATTGTTTGAGTCCATTGCTGTTATGATGTATTGTTATAAATGTCTCCATCATTACGCGCCTCGCCGCCTGTTTGCCTTTAGGCTCGAAGGTTTGTAATTACTGCACAATAAACAAATGGTTTGGGTAATGGGGAGGAAAAGGCTCTGGGGCCTACTGGCTTTGAAAGAGGATTACAGGGAGAGAAGCCCACTTTTCACACACCCCAAAACCCTGAACCCTCCTTGAAAGACCTGTTTATGTTTATATTTATGTTTATGTATGTAGCAGAGGCTTTTGTCCAAAGCGACTTACAAGTAATAATCGGCATGATGCCCTTGAGGCTAACAACAACAATAACAACAACAACAACAACAAATAATTTCCAGTCAGTTGTAGGTGGCAGTGAGGCAGCATGATGAATCATGGAGATTAGGGGACAAGGAGTGGACAGTAGAGGGGGGGGGGGACGGGTGCAGGGAGGGTGCAAGTTAAGAAGATGCTCTCTGAAGAGCAGGGTCTTCAGGAGTTTCTTGAAAATTGAAAAGGAAGCTCCTGTTCTGGTAGTGCTTGGTGGGTCATTCCACATTTGTGGAACGATGCATGAGAAGAGTCTGGGTTGTCCTGAGCATGGTGTAGGCACTGCTAGCCGACGATCCTGTGATGACCGGAGCGGCCGGGCTGAGACGTAAGCCTTTGCAAGAGGATTCAGGTAGATGGGAGACGTACCATCTCGGACTTTGTATGCTAGTGTTAGCAATTTGAATTTGATGCGTGCTGCTAGCGGTAGCCAGTGGAGCTCAATGAACAGAGGGGTGACGTGTGCTCTTTTTGGCTGATTGAAGACCTGTCCCACATCTGACCACAACTCCCCCAGTGGAATCACCCTCGCTGAATAATATATCTCAGCGCAGTGTTGATATATCATCAGTCGAGTTCATACATCGTAGAGTGGGGAAAATAAGGGTTACAGTAGGCCAGGATTTATAACAAAAGCTTGGCATATGCTGCTAATTCACCTTGACAACACTGTCACTTCCTGCCCAGTGATTAATCGCCCAACAGAAGAAGAGTTTGTCTCAGCCGCACTTCCAGGCACTTCCCAGCTCATGTACTTCAACCATAATGGATGACCATTTGTTTATAATTTCTATTCACAAGTCTAGTTGTCAGTTTCTGGCTCACCCCGTGTGCCGCCGTCTCATTTGCATAGTTAGATTGAGACGCCGCAAGCATAACGAGGTCAGCCCGCGCGCTGGTGATGGAGGATGCTGATGAATAGGACTCTCCCCAAATCATGGCACCTTTGTAAATGTTTGATTAGTTTTGAATGGATTACTGTTAGATTATCAGGTTAGGAGCCCAAACCTACACAGGACTCCGCGGTTCAGAGACGGTCCCTCATGGGTCGCCTGTGACAGAATAGTGGAGGTGTGTTGAATAAGAACGAAAACGAGGATGGGGGGGCTACGTTCATGTATGCTGAGCTTTCAAAATGTTTGATAATGCCCTCGCTCCCTGCTGACAGAAAGTAAATACTGGAAATAACTTTGATTAAAAGTTTGCTGAGAGATAAAGATATCGTACTGAGGATTTAGGCGGACATCGAGAGAAATAAAAAAAACACAAGACCTTTCATTAAAGTGCACATAAATCATATGTTGTAA
Source organism: Nothobranchius furzeri (assembly GCF_043380555.1). Taxonomy (NCBI): domain Eukaryota; kingdom Metazoa; phylum Chordata; class Actinopteri; order Cyprinodontiformes; family Nothobranchiidae; genus Nothobranchius; species Nothobranchius furzeri. The sequence continues at coordinate 31,836,812 of NC_091752.1, forward strand.
ACTTTCACTAAAATTCTACATGTTTCTATAACCATATCTTTTCTATCAGCTCACCATTACCTGCTATTTAATGGGTAGAGGTGGAAACTCATAGTCAGACGGTAATAAATTTTCCAGAGCCGCTGTAGGATCTCTCATATTGCATGTGTGACAATCGGACAGGTGCTTACATGGGTAATGAAACATGCGCCTCCTCCTTGTATTTCCCCCGTCTATCGCTTGTCTCTTTCCATCTCTAACTTTTCTCTCCCTCTGTGGTTACACGTGACAGATGGAGCGGAACTATGAGAGGGAGCGGTAACCCATCAGTTCCCGAGGCCCGTAATGCGTTCTGGATGCTTGGTGAAAATGTTGCATGGAACAGCGATGCTTTAGCAGCCTGCCTCACAGATTAACGCTAACCCCGCCGCCCACCCTTAACGCCCCCCCGATCCAATCAGCTTGCTTGAAAGGCTGTCTTGCCTTCTTGGCAGCGCTGCCGCCATTGCGCTCCCTCTCTTTCAATCTGTTTAGCTTCCTGTTGTGACCTTTCATACAGTCAAATATATTAGCGAATGGTGCACTCTCATTAAAACAGTGCATTAACCAAAAGACTCTTTGGAGTCTAAATGACAGCTGAAGGAACTGAAAGCTAATAGCCGTGGGCAGTAGGGGAAACTTAACTCATGAATCAGTGTGCTAATGCCGGAGCAGTGAGCCCGAAGCGCTGTAAGCGTCCACCCTCCCTTACACCTTAGTCTTTCTTTCTTCCTCTTGGTTCTTTGATCTCCATTCGCCAGGGGTAACTCCTTTATCCCCCCCCACCTAACTACTTATCTCCCATATTCACTAACACTGTTATGTTCACCTTCCGCTTCTCTCTGACAAATTTATTCTTTTTTCTCACTCTTTTACCCAATCATCCTTCCCCAGTCCTGCTATCTTACTTGTTCCATTTCTTTCTCTGTTCATTTTACTCTCCAGTACCGTATTGCACTCGTTGGTGCCATAATTTCTACTTTCTGCCTCTCCGCTCCCACCGTTCTTCCCCTTTGCTCTCCCCAACTCTTTATCCACTTTTGCTTTCTCCCCCTCCCCATGAGAATAAAAAGAAGACAAAAAGTATACAGAATAGGAGAGAGCTATAGAGCAATAAAGATGGAGAAAAGGAAAAAGAGAGAGAGAGAGGAGAGGGGAGCCGAGTAAAAGAGAAGAGACTAAAAGCTCATTACTTTCCCTCGGATGGGAGAAAATGAGTGAGGGGGCAATAATAAAGCTTTAATTTTTCAATACTGTTAAAAATGGGGCTCTGACAGCTCACCGCCAGTGCAAGAGACAGGCGCCGACAACGCATAGTGAGCCACCGAATTAGCAATACCATACATCATAAGATCTAATTAAATCAAGGAGCAGAATCAAATTAGTTTTCTGTGACTCAAACCGGCCGCCAAAAGGGCTCTATTAAATGAACTGTAGAGAAGGGATTAAATAATTCACAATGAGGGATTTTGCATTTATACAAAAATTGTGCACTTAATTGTCCGTGCTATATTACAGATTTGGCCTTATGTTAACAATGAGCCTAAAACACACTTGCTCGTGTGCACCGGGCGCACATTAGGGCCTACATGGTCGACGAGGCTTTAAACAGGGGAGTAACGACAGGCTCCAAAGCACTATTGTAGACGAGCATCGTGGTCTACAATACGCAGAGAGAGAGAGAGAGAGAGAGAAAATGGCGCTGGGAGGAAAAAATAGGGTTAGCCAGTAATTTAAATGTGAATATTAGGCATGATGCAACAAGAGTTCTTGAAAATGTAGCGCGATGTGGACTCATTGGGAAACCCACAGGTAGACCATCCAACTAAACACATGGGATGAAGTTTTGTCATGAAAATGGAGCGCTTTTGTTACGGCGCTGTGTGAGCATTCAGCCATCTCGTACTCTCTTCATCTCCCACTCACATGCACCCGTTCCTTCAATCTCTCCATCTCCCGAGCTTCCCTCCCTGGCATCAAAACAGCACAACTTTATTATAGTCGCTGTCAATACCCTAATAATAAAAGAACGCAGAGGGGAGAGACTACCATATTACACTTTTAACGAGAATACAGCAGATGCACATTGAGTGAGCATTGAGTTTTAAAACTTGTCGGCGTGTGATTTGTGGCCTTGTCAGTACAAATATTTTTCAATGTCACAGCAGCAAGCCGAGGCTGTCACATCGGCGGTCAGCTGGGATGGGGGGAGGCATAACACAATGATCTGGCCCTTAATGGAGAACCGCTGGGACTGGCATGGAGGTGATGAAGCACTGTTTAGTTTGCGGCTTCCATATTTCTGCTCGGGGACGCTATTATAAAACACAGCGTTATTTTGTCAGATTTCAATCATGAGCCGGGTAATTTGTCACAGGCTGTCACATTGTTGGGGCAAGTCAGGCTGACGGTGAAATATGACCCAACCCCCAGCTTTGGAGAGGAACTGAGTTTTCTTTAGTCTAGAAATATAGAAACAACTGTTGTTCCACTTTTTTATGTGTTCATTTTTGTGAAAAATGTTATAATTGATTTGCGAATCACACTGTTTGCATCTCATCTCTCCTCGTAGTTCAGTCATGCCTCTTGTTCATCTTCATTTCAGTTACACCGTCACAATGAGTCATCCTCTCTGGTAATCACAGGTCTTACTGTGGCTTTGTCTAACAGGAGTGACAGAATCAGGCATGCTCATACTAAAAGCCCCAGGAAGCTATGGCTTAATTTCCTTCAATAAAAAGTGTTCTTAAGTGGCCTGATTTCATATCTACCCTTATTGAGCTTCTTTTGGGGGTGATATTAAAATAATAATGGGGTCCTTTCATTCTGAAAAAACAAACAAACAAAAAACCACCTGCTGATCATAAGAGGTCACAAATACCCATTTGGACATAAGAATTCAGGATCAAATTCAAAGGCTTTTTTTTCTCTTGTGTATATAAAACTATTTTCTTTTAAATCCTTTTTGTGAAAGTGGATGATGTAATGTCTTCTTTAATATCAGGAAATCCATCCATATATAGAAAAAGGGCTCAAGCAAGCTCTTTGGGTGACATTTCATGAACATCATATTTCACATATTTGCTATAGGGTTTTCCATTTCAATGGCCACGTCTTCTGTCGAAAACTACAGGAAAACAAGAACTCATAACTTTGATTTGCTTACTGGCTCTGAATTTGATGTTGATCAATCAGACATCACCTTCATATCTCTTCAGTTTTATTTCCTTGTTGCCCTTGTATTAACATGTCATGGACTCTACACAAATATAGAGAAGCCAGAGTCATCACCCTTAAAAAGCATATATTTCCTTCACTTTATGCCAATGGAGTAGCTGTATGCACCATTAGCCTAGACTGTTTGTAGATGCTGCTGATGCCAAACTATCAGCCAGTGTAAAAGTATGCAAATAGAATTGGATTATTTACAGTGTCTTCTGTTGGTTGAGTGACAGAGGTGACATTGTGTATCTTTGTCACCGTACTATAGTCCCGGGATAAAAGACGTGTTATTGATTTTAATAGGCAGTCGTCCTGTTTGCATCTCTCATAAAAACTGCTTTTGTGGATTAGCAAAAATATGCAAAAAAAAAAAAAAAAAAGATTATTGTTGCCTGGTTTTGAGGTCTTCCTGTCCAGGATTGTCAATGTTCATTCACAAAAGGCGCCATAAGAATGTAGACCATGATTTCACACACATACAGCCGGAACCAAACAAACAACACACGCACCACGACCATTAGCTTTGGCTGACACGATAGCCATTAGCACACCCTATCTAGTTGTCTGTTCCATTCCAAAAGACGAATCATTTACATAATGTGTGTTTTCCCCAAACGGTGTGAACAACCGGCACTTTGTGTAGGTTTCCGGCTGGCAAATGTTTCGAACTGACCTCGGGAAACGGTCCAGCCACAAATGCCGTGCTGTTACATCCATAATGGGCCTGTTACTTGTTTTTGTGTATATGTGTGTTTCAGACACCATGCAGATGTGTGGCTGGAACAACGTGTCGGCGCACGCTCCTGCACACCAGTGTGTGTATATGCGTGTCTGCAGCAGATGATTCTGTGCCAGTTGGACTGCTTTTATACATATTAATATTAAAATGTGTCTGAGCTGTAGCCCACTGCATCCCTGCCCCGTGGAGCAAAGTTTCCAAGGGCCACCATTATCATCCTGTTCTGACTGTCGGCGAACCTGGAGGAAAGTAGGATGGTTACGTAGGCTATCATTGTGGGGTCAAACATGCTAATACAGCTCAAACCACCTGGATTGGGGTGTGTATTGTAAAATGTGTTCAGGTGAAACACACATTTCTGCAATGCAATTCTGTATGAAATGCATCCCTTTATGGAAATGTCCTTAATGCCTCACGATGTCAGTTTTTTTTCATCCTTTTCATGCAAAAATCTAATGTGTGCTGTAATAAAAAAATAAATGATTATGTTTATTAGGCTACTTGCTGTGTATGACTTACGGTGACCACTATTCTTAAGTTTATGTCTCGGTCCTGAGGGCAGTATTGATGATAATGTTAACCGTGCCTCATAAAAATCTATCAGTCAATGGAATATTAAATGTATATGTCTGGAAGGCTGTCAGTGGAGCGCTCAGGGGTGAATCTCCAATAGCCTGGCTTTTATTGGCTTTTATGGGGGGATGCACCAGTGCACCATTTCCATGAAAACACATGTGTACAGTATATCAAAGAGGCTGACAGACAAAGTGAAGACAACCAAACAGTCTTTTTCTCTTCTTCCTCCTTCTTTTATTTGCAGAGGCAGAGGGATGCCCCACCCATACGCACCAAAATAGATGAATTTTGCTTCAACAAAGGCTGTATGGTAATTAAATGTAAGATAAGGCCTTTCAGAATGCCCAAGACTGTGCCAAGCAAATATCCTGATCAGCTTAAAATCAACCAAGTGGGACAAAATAACAAAAATCCAAATTGGATGGTCTAGATCAGCTTGATAGGGGCTTTCAATATACTACACAACAATGGTCAAAATGAATAGGAATCAAATTACAGGAGCTGTGATATGGCATAGGACTGCATGGGGGAATTCAAGCACAATCACTTTTCAATGTGCCTTCCAATATTGCAGCCAATCCTTGCACAATTCATATCCGATCACAAATAATGTTTATCACCCTCATATCTCTCTCCCTAATGGAAAAGGCCTAGTGTTGGGGTTTAAAGAGTGCATTCATTTTTAATGAGGTCTGGGCATTGGCCAGAATGAAATGAACAGGCAGAGTTTGGGGAAACGGACTAAGAAAGACTGGCAGTAAAAGGTTTGTGCATTCCTTTTTAATTTTACCAGGTTCTGTTAAAGATCTAAATAGTTTATTGCAATCACTGTAATGTTACAGCATTGTTTAGCTGCAAAAACTTGCTGTGAAGGTTGTTAAAATGAGAGAATACTACAAATAAAAGTGTTTTTTTTTTACTTGTTTCAAACTAATATCATTAGAGTCAACTCTGTGGTTTTGAGCTGTTTTCTCTTCATAAATCTCTTATTATGGCATATAATCTGCAACAATGGCGCTGTGTCTTCACCGGCTTTCACAAAAACAAATGGAAGCAATATCCCCTTAAATCAAGCCATTCTCTCTACTGTTTGTGAGTTCAAAAGGACCATCAAATTTCATGTAAAGTAAGCTCTTGTGCAGCAGAAGACACTCATATTTTATGTCTAAATCTGGAGGAGAAAGATGTATTTCCTGCCTCCCCAGGAAGCATGATTAGTGTGTGACTGTATATGGTGATGAGATTACTTGGCGGGCGCAGGATAAAATGTCGCTTAGGATAATGTGATTGCCCTTAAGGTACAAGGGGGTGAATTATATTCCCTGATTTATAATCTGAAAATTAAAGACTCACTCATTTTCTAATTTAATTCCACCTTCAATGGAACAATGTTCACTCTGAGCCAAATTGGCGAATAATGTTACTAATTCAGATGCAGATGTAATTTCTAGTCGGGGGGCTGCAGTGCGTGGTGATGAACGAGTCCCGGATGGATCGTTGCCACTCCTATCTCCCCGTCTCGACAATTCCCCAGCAGTTGTGATAATAACCTGGGCAATAAAGGAGGGATAGGCAGTGCTACTCCGTTCTACTGCTCACACCTCAAGACATCTGATACTTCATCTAATAGTATTTCTGTCCTTTCCTGTGTCACTCCGTCTTAAATCAGCTGACACCTTGCTCTTCTGCACAGGAACAAAAAATAAAAAATCGACACAGAAATGATTACAGATTTAAAACGAGAAGATTTCTTGTAACCTGTATAATTAGTGCTGCCTTGTGCAATACAAAAAAGTCATTGCAATAAATCTGCTGTTAGGAAACTTGATTAAACGCAGGGTAAATGTCAAGGTAATTAAGACGCTGTGAGGGTTAAAAGCAACGTTAAATCCTCCTGCTGAGTGGTGACATTCAAGTGAAGGAGAGATAGTTGGTGGGGATAGAGGAAAGAGAGAAAGAGACAGGAGGAGTTTAAAAATGAAGCAGTCGTTGTACGTCGTCCAGTTTCTTAGTGTCACTGCGTTTTTATTCACGGCCGTGAACCTTGTGAGACACGACCTCGCTCCGGAGTCCACTGAGTTTATTTAAATTATCACAATGACACAAACTCATTCAAACGCTCAACTGTGAATTTTTGACTCACATGTTCCATTTTTTCATGTCACTTGACCCAACAGAGGGGGGAAGATTCACTCTGAGTACAAAACACTTTCTAAACCTATGCGTCACCAAGGAAAGGTCACCGAGGAAAGATTATCGCAAAGAAAAGTAAGCTCTAATCTTGGAGATTAGAGAAGAAATGTGCAACATCTTGCCGTTCATTTCAGCATCAAGTAGCCATTTAGATGCTTGACCGCTGAGTCTGGCTGTCCGTTAATTCGCTCACAGCTCAGCTGTAGTGATGAGCTGAAGTGTCAGGAGGGGTAGGAGGAGCCGTTTCTTCTAGCTTTTCTTTAAAACCAAATTATCTGCTTCGAATAATGATTTCCCCTCCCCAAAAAAAGAAAATAATGGGACCACTACAAGCCTTGACTAAGGCTCTTCTATCCCTGCTTGCACTCACTTCACCTGAAACAATGTCAAAGGAAGGCTTTCTTCCTTTATTACCTCCCTGATCCCCCCCCCCCCCCCCCCCCCCACATCTCCTATCGAGCCCCCACCCCATCCCCCCACCCCCCACTGTACAAGCCAGGGCTTCGCGACAAAAAGCCAATAGAGTTTGCTGCCAAGGCTTGGAGCTTGGAGAGGGATAACTTGTGCAGAAGGTTAAAGTAACAATGTGCTCAGCTTCATTCAGCTGCTCCTTCTACGCTCAGGCTGAACATGTGTGTGTGTGTGCATACAAAAAACAATAATGTCCATGTATAGGTGTCAAGGGTTGTTCAACTGTGTATGCTGTGATGTATCTAAAAGAACACCTGTTCACTTGTGTATTCTTTAGCCACCCAATTAAAGGGAACTTCATTTAATTTCAATCAAACTGCAGTCATGGGTTTCAGAGTTCGAAGCGAGGTCATTGTGTGTTTTCAGCGTAAAGCACACATGCTTGTTTGTTACCACAGCAAAAAATGCAAATGATCTCTTTTGGTTTTGAAAAAAAAAAAAAAAAAGATGTGAAGTGTCAGATTTGTGATTTCTGAAGAGAATAACCTAGAGCTTCAGATTACAAAAAATATCTCTGACAGAAATTCAAAATTATAAAGCCACTGTTTTTTTCCCCTCAGAAGGGGTTCAGCCGCAATGAAAGGTGTGATATCACCTCTCTGCAAACCGTAATGGTGCCTCGTTGGGAAATGACAGGTGTACGAATGAGGCCCTCTCTTTTCCTAAGTACGGCAAACCGCGGTCATTCTCTCTGCTTTGTTTTTAGCGTAATAGCCCCATTTACAAAATGTCGGTGGAATGAATGTGGGACAAACGCGGCGGTAACCGAGCCAACTAATTTTTGCTCATTCAGCTTGAATTATTAATAGGTAAGAAATATACCATATGCTTTCAGAGGAACGGCATACATTCATTTTATGCGGAATTGCTGCTGTTTTGTGAAAAGTGTAAGTAGCTTAACTGCTCTTTTCAAAAGGGGTGAGCGATATGGAGGCCTTAATGATGTATAAATCAGCTGGTGTAATTACGCTTCCAGCTGCTGCCTTGGGCCTGGCTGGCTGGAGCTATAGGCCCTCAGCACCGAGAATGGAGCCTTCATCACCTGAATCCTTTTTAATCAACCAGTATTCGTTTTCTCTCCTCTGACCACATTATTAGGAGTAATATGGGGGAAGGGATTGGAGATGACTGATGAATTTGTAAACTATAGCTTTACTGCACCCCCATATAACCACCAAAACACTTTATTGTGCACTTTTTAATTTTAATTAAAGTCCCCTTCTGTTTTTATTTTGTTTAAACACATGCAAAATAAAAATATCAGCATTAATTACTTGTTATTTAGTTATTCTTGACTAAAACTCCGTTATTGCTCATGGTCACAGGGTTGCCGCTGCAGCTTTAGTTTGTGATTAGGCAGAAAAGTACTTAATTGAGGTGGTTTTTGCTGAAGAGATGGGGCACCACCTAGTGCACAGTCACTGCTAGAGCCTCCAGCTTTCCCTTCTCTGAGGAAAACCTTTGTTAGTTGTGCTATGTTTAAAAATGCATCTTCTTCCTTTGCATCTAGTGCCAAAGGTACATTTTAGAACCGCTTGAGCACGTGGCTTTGTTTTGATGATAGCTGACCTATTGGTGGTAACTGTGCTGAAGATTTTGCAACAGGTGTCCGATGTGGATTTTGCATGCATACACCAAATTGCATTGTTTCCCCTGCCATTCCCCTCATGGCCAAACATGTAAAAATGCTCTAACTGAACATCCATGCTTTGGTAGTAAACGTGTGTGGGACTTTGACTATCTCCAAAGGTCTGTTCAAGAATCAGATTAGGATTCAATAATGGTGCAACGTGCTGAGAAATATCTTTGATGCATTTGCTCATGAGAAGTCCTATCTATGAAAAAAGCTGTGAGTTTTGCATACACAAACCCCATTTGTTTGGCAGGGCCAAGAAAGATGCAAAACACCGCAATGCCTTTGACCTGGAAGTTAGATGGAAAACAACAAACAGGAAAATAAGCAGTGACCTGCTGGTAAATACAACAATGCAGTGTGAAATCATTCCCTTCCAGAGAAAAGCTGTGGTTAGGTAAATGGCATTGAAATTTAAATGTGGATGTTCATCAGTCTCCTTTTGTTTTTTCATGCCCTGCAACAGTTATAATTTACATGTTCTCCTCATCCTCAGGATCCATTATTTTTTAATGCAAATTAGTTCTATTTACTCTGATTCAAAAGGTATCCAGTCATTGTCCAAATAATTGAAAACCATGCTCACAAGTCTGCAGGGAAACATCAACAACTTGGACAAGTTGTTATTTACACAGGGATGTGGGCCCATTTTTATGTATAAATAACACATTCCATCTTTTTAAGGCTAAATGACGAATTTCTTGTATTTGATACAGTGCTTTCTGAAGTCCTAGAGCCCCCCAAGGAGCTTTACAACACAGTCAGTCATTCATCCATTCACACACACACACACACACACACACACACACACACACACACACACACACACACACACACACACACACACACACACATTCACACTGGTGGTAATGAGCTACAATGTAGCTACAGCTGCCCGGGGGGGGGGGGGGGGGGGTTGGCTTGTAGACAGGAATGCCCCCTTCTTCTTATTCGCTCGTGAATTATTACTTGACATCCAGTCTCGATCGACATTTCAAAATAAGATCGTGATCATTTGGATTATTGACTAAAAAACTTTGAAATAAGATAGAAATCATTTGGATTGTTTAAACTAGATTGGTAAAAATTGTATTTTAAAAAATATTGTAATAATTTTGAATAGATTAACATTGCTTAAACATCCCTTGGTGGAAATCTCACCTGATAAGGATGGTTCAGCAGCGTTTTTGTTGCAGAGGGACAGAGGATGGTTAGGAGTCTGCTTTGTGACGTATGTTTTTGGGAGGTGTGCTCACTGCACAGCGTGTCCTGCTGGACCGACACGCTGTGCAGTCTGCCTCACCAAAATCTTGCGCTGTACAGTGTGCCACCTTTCATGAACAATCCTGTGCAGCGGACAAAAATCGACCAGTGTAATGCCGGCATTGTGGACATATTGTGTAGACTTTTACTTTGACACTTGTCCAGCAGCAAAAGATTACGTATATGGATGCCCATTCTCATTGGTTGGTGACATGCTACAGTAGCCCCCACTAAGGCATATTTGTAGCTCAAACAGAAACGCTCCACAGCTTGCCCGACCCTGCTCACAGCAGCATTCTCTGGAGGGAAGTGGGATTGACAACCTTGCGATTACTGCACAACCTGCTCTAACTCCTGAGCTACTGCTGCCCCTAAACTCACTAAAAATAAATACTAGTATAAACACTCTAATGCAGAAGTTTTCTTGTAATATTTTGTATTTTCAAGACAAACATCAATAGTGAACACAGTGAAATCTTATTGGGACAATCCACCTGAGCGCCTTCTTGCTAACTGTCACATCAAACAAACCGGCCCTAACTGACAAAGGGTTTAGCTTGGTGCTAAGTGGACACGGAGTGGGCGCTACCTCTGGATTGGTCTGTTTTCACTACAGGTCGACCTCCTACATTAGGAAGCCCACAGTGGAGTCGTGTTTTCTTTGGTGGGTAATGAAACGCACACCTGCTACTCTCAGGGAATGAATAGAAACTTGAATCTAATACCACTGTCATGTGGCTTCTATTTGGGTCCACAATAGTCATGTTTTGTGTTTGGGGTGCAAGGTGCCCGCTGCTGCAGATCTGAGACAAAGAAGACAGAAAAGGCACACAGTGATTAAGAAATGAAAGATCAAGTATAAAAAGAGAGATGAAGGGAGAAACGATTAAAAAGATTTTTACTTCTCCATGCAGAAAACTGGCCTGTAGAGAAAAGACTTATTTACTAAAGTTTAGGTCATTTTGAATGATATTAAGTATAAAACTGCAGCTGTTCGTGTGTTTATTAAGCATGTGAAATAAAGGTGTGAGTGTTGCCATTTATCCTACAAAACTGAACAAAGTGATGATGAAATTTGATCAAGTTTTTCTTCTTGGACCTATATATGCGTACATGTAACATAGAAACATGCAGCTCCAACTTGAGATGCTAATATGTGATTAACATCATTATGCAGTGGTGTAATTTCACAAAAGCCCTCCCACAGCGCTGCACAAAAGGCTCATTCACTGCCAGAGCTGCTCAACGTTAGCAAGAATTATGACACGCCAATGAGTCCATTCATGTGGACGAGGATTTATTCGATAATTATAGACCATCACAGTTTTAATGCCACTTAATGAGGAGCTTGCATAGTGTGACTCCTGCTTTGGTTGACAAATGAGTGCAGAATTTATTTCTTTTCTTGTATTTTTTATTTCATTTTTTTGTCTGTTTTGTTTAGCTTTTCCTATTATCTGTTAGCTTTTCTGGTAAAAAAAATAATAATAATAATAAATGAAATGATGCATGTAGCTCTTTCCTTTTTCAGTACTGTGTAATGAGTAGGTAGTTAATTATTAGTCTGGTGGTCTATTAATCAAAACAATTATATAAATACAAAATACCACCACTGCTAGTCTAACTAGTGTCATGGATATAATGATGCTAATTGCTACAAAGACTTTTGACCTCATAAAAAAGAAAAAAATAATCAAAATAGCTTAATTTTTCCTGAGATTAATACCATGTTTATCTATGATTATCTCAAAATAAAAAAGAGCCAGTTAAAAGCTGTTTCCCACCCCCCGACAATGATGTTTACCATAATGTAAGAGTCCAAATCCCTCATACCCATGTTGCTGTGGAGAGGTAATTAAGTTGGCAAAGTTTAATTGCTCAATCATCAGCAGTTAACAAAGAGGCTCCATTGCCCCCTCATACTTTTGACGTACTATATTTATAATGGCTAACAATTACAGAGAGGGCCCTTTAGCTGGGATAGCACTAGTGAAAGCTGCCGGCTCTAATGAAAAGCTATAATCACTCTGCCCACAGCAGTTATTAGTAGAAAATTATGGGTCAGTTGAAGGGACGGCCCTTTTATGCAATGGGATAAATAACACTACAGCTTGTGTTAAATGCACAGAATTAATGCAGTTTTGATATTTTTATTTAAAATTCTTTGTCTCACTTAATAATTATACAAGTCAAACCAAATGCATCCATTTGAATAAGCTGGAAAAAGATTAAATTACATTTTTGCAGTTTGTTACGTAAAAGTCGCCTTCTCTATTTTCTGCCTCTGACCAGTTAAACACATCTTATCAGCCAAAAGATGTTGTATAAACTCTATAATTGTAAAATGAATAATTCTGAATGAAGAATAGACATTTGATTCCTTTCCTCCATTCTTTACGTACACTCCTTTCCCTGCACATCTCTCTCGGAGTCCTTTGCTCCGCCCTGCTCACTCATCCTGTTGCTGAGCCAGGACCCGTGGAATGCCACATCTCTTTGATCAAGTCTTCATTATCAGCGACTCTGCGACGCTTGGCAGTCTGACATTGAGGGGGCTAGCTGAGGGAGAAGCATTGCCTCCACGCGGCGGACGAGGCCGCTCCACACAAGGCTGAACAATCACCAGGCATCATGCCTCCATTAATGAGAGGCATCTTCATCCACCGCACTCCCCAGGCAGCCTCCATCGGGTGGAATGCTTCACCCCTGTCACTCATAGCATTGCTGATGGCTACATTTGCAATTCATTAAGTCACTGTCTGCCTAGCTGTATCAATTAGGAGATAGTTGATATGTCTGTTATTGTCAGACTCTGAGATTGCACTGCTTTTTAGTGGATGTCTGGTTTTGCTTTTAGGCTCATTGTGCATGTGTGTGTGTGTGGTCTCAACGTTTTAATACTGAAGCTCACAATCACACCAAACAGCTTATATAGTTACGTTTTTCAAATTTACAAAAAATAGTAAAATATCCTTTGAAATTTCTTTTACTTCTTGTTTTAATTTCTAAAAAGCATCTTCACAGACTAATTAGAACAGGAAATGCCACAGCACAATCATTTTCATGCCTCACAGACTGTGCAATTGGTGATCTGAGGTGAGCAGATAAATTGGAGTTTGTGTGCTGTCAGTTCCCACCCTCCTCTACCAGTAAATCAGTTGTGTCGAGTTTTCATAAATCAAACAGAAACAAGAAGTAAACAGCCTGTTTGCTCAAATTAAACATGATTACTGTTAATATTAGGAAAAGATGTAAGACAGTATGTGAAATTTGCTTAACAGCCAACACCCTCGTGGCCTGGTCTGGCTAATATATAAAATATGCCTGAAGAGTTGACCATTGTACCGGCCTGCTAGGCAAATCTCAGGCAAATTCCCCTTGTTGTTCACAAATACGATTCCTCATCTCACCATGGCTTTAGATAAGAGTGCTCTTTTTTGCATGCATATCTGATCGCTGCATATGTATATTCAAACTGCATGACCACCACCAACTATTTTTCACAAAAGCACAAGGTGAGTCAATGAAAATCTAAAAAAAAAGGGTTTGGAAGTCATGTCTATTTAGTCACAAAGACCTTATTTGCATCAAACACTGCAGAGAGACAGAGGCAGCTTCAGGCTTGGTGGCCCCTCACCTTCTAACTGTCACTATCAGCTCTCATCGTAACACCCAACGTAACTTTGAACTCTGCCAGTGAACGTTGAAAAGGGAATTGATGTGCAAGATAAGAAAATGTTTATGCTGGTTTATGCAAGGCAACACCATTTGCTTCAATATAAGTTAAGATGGCATTGCACATTTACAAAATTATGTTTATTGTCTATAAGCCTTTTAATTGTGATTACTGGAGTCAATTGGCTGCCATGTTTTTGGGTTATACACAAGTACTCTGGTAAAACACAACATGCTTAAGACATAGTGTTTTGGGATTGCAGGCATACTTTTGTTACATGCCAGATGGAAATCAATCACAATTTTCATCATCTGAGCCTGGGATTTATGTTTCAAAGGAAGAAAAGTGTAAGTAAGAACATTCAGCATCATATTTGATCATACAATACCTTAAAAGCAACAAAAGGCACACTGACAATGCTAATGCTAATTATTACATTTTACTCGGGGGTCGGCGACGGATTTAAACAGTCACCATTACCCGATAAATGACTGAACCCAACTCTTTTCTCTCCAGTGAAATTGTTTGGCAACCATTAGCGATCCAGTGTAATGCCAGTGATTGACATTGCTGTCTACTTAGCAGCGATGAGGGACGTGTGTGTGTGTATCTGTGTGAGAGAGAGAGAAGGGGTCAGTAGGCTGGGTAGTGGGGAAGTGAACGGATTGATCGGGGTCTGTGTTGTTGCCAAACCGGGGGGGGGGGGGGGGGGGGGGGGCGTATTGGCTCATAGACAATGAGCTCCGGCCAGCGCTGAAAGGCCCATTCTGCGGATCCCTGTTAGCTGTCTATTATCCACGGTCTCCAGGGGGCTGCTAAATAGAGGGCATGTGTTAGGCAGACATTTATCATGTAATTACAGCACTAGGATCCGTTTCTGATGGTGTGTGATGATTACTAATAATTACTGTGCATTTCACGCCTCTAAAGGGCCCAGATGGGGTCCCAGGGCGTCAATACAAAGGAAAGGAGGGAGGCAGGAGGAAAAAAATAAATAAAAGGCAAGATGAAAATGTGGGGAATGAAAGAGAAGAATGATAGTGCCTCTACTTAACCATTAAGAGATGCTCATTACCTATGATTTGATCCATATGTGTCTGATTCCTGATCAAGAAAAGAAAAGGAATCATAATTCTTACGATTTTTCTTACAAGTATATATTTGTGTCTTTAGTTTTGCTCCATAAGCAAAATATATATTTACACTGCACAAAAATAACAGCAGGGTGTCCTGTGGCTTGGTTTTGTGTCATTATAACTAATGGTCATACTAAAAAGATTTCATTTCTGTAGTAAGGACAAAATAAATGGACTAAGGCAAGGCTTTAAATAAGAAAGAGAAACACCCTCTTATGGAAGCAGCCATCTTGCCTCTGTCAAAGTGGGGGAATGGGTGTTTGTGCAACTGAAGCCAGGGCGGGTGAAATACAGTGGTTCACTGTTGTATTTCTGCCCTCTGCTGCAATCCGGATAAATCAAAAGCTGCTCCTGACATAAATAAAGGAAGCAAAGGGATATATTGTAGAGGAATTCATTGCAAGAAATGTTATTGTTGTGTAACTCTGAAACCTGCAAACTTGAGTAAAAGGGTATTTCAACAAACTTTGCCTGAATGCTACAGCCTTCTTTGGTGTTCATGATACCAGAAGACCCATGTGTTCTTCTATATTCTCACACTGACCTGAGCGACCAAATGAGAGAAGTCTACCGTGCCCTTTTTAGGGCCCTTCTTGTAAAGACTACAAGGACCCCACCTGGTCAAGGTGAGCTCGAATAATCCAACTGCCTAGCGGTGTTTTACCTGCAGCACAAAAGCCATTGGAATCAATATGGGAAAGGAAGGAGGGGGGTTTGGATGGGGAAGATGAGGACTGTCCTGTTTAATAGAAACAAATTGCTCTCCACTTCCCAGTGACACAGATAGCAGACCATTTGTGCCTGCTGGCCTTTGTTGGGAACAACAAAAAGGAAATGTACTCATCCTGGCCAGGGATAAAGTTCGGGGCTTTCTGTTACACCCCAGTTACCTTAGCCTCTGTGCCCACCCTCTTGAACAAGCACAGCGGTTAAGTAGTTCAGGTGCCTGCTACATTCTGTTAGATTAAAGGTCCCTGCTTTTGGCCCGAGTTGAATTGCTTCAGCTGCAGATGAAGGGAGCAGAGCTTCAGGAGGGAGGAAGGGGGGTGGGCAGCAAAGTTGCAGGGCCATGGGGCATGAATGGACATCTTGTGCGTGCTCACAGAGGCGAAACATTTCGGGACAGCCGGCCAGCCTCTCTCTACACTACGAACCTGAGAGAAGGTCTGCAGGGAGGGGAGATGTGTGGGCATGTGGGGAAGAACTCAGCCCCTCCTTACCCTCAGTCCACAACTCAACCTTATATATCCGTCCACACTCCCCCCAGGTTGGTGGAAAGGCTGGCAACAAGGCTAC
This sequence comes from Nothobranchius furzeri, assembly GCF_043380555.1. Classification (NCBI taxonomy): domain Eukaryota; kingdom Metazoa; phylum Chordata; class Actinopteri; order Cyprinodontiformes; family Nothobranchiidae; genus Nothobranchius; species Nothobranchius furzeri. The sequence continues at coordinate 31,853,035 of NC_091752.1, forward strand.
GGCAGGTGGGTAGAGCGTGGGAGGGTCTTTTGGGGAGCAAGAAACACACATACTGTCACCGCAATGCAACATGGCCCTGAAGTGAGCAGACACAATACACACTGGACATGAGGGAGGGGGATGTAACTGTGCGCCAATGTGCACCTGTGGTACCCACCCACCCGAGTGGCATTAAAACAAGGTATCAGGATCACTGGTTCGTAAAGGCATAACTGTGTGACACATGGAGTTTTAGGTTACAAATAGTCATTAAAATGTGGTGCAGTTTTGTTGATCTTTAGTGAAGATCCATCATTTTATTTCAAGATCAGAATTCTGAAACTTTTTAAATGATTAGGTGTCGACAATCTAAAAGCACTGATGCATAGAAAGTCTGAGTATGTGAAACACAAAAGATAAAAAAACAGAAACTAATTCCCAAGTTACCAGGTCAAGTACAAGAGTCAAAGGTGAGGTCTGGCGCGTAGGATTGGATTCCACTCAGTGAGCCCGAACAAAATTATTTAGAAGCGACATTTAGCAGATTATAGCCACATCAGTTTATATACTCTCAGCTGAAATCTCTTTGGTATAAATGAAAAGATCAAGAAGGTCAGTGCCATATCACTTCATAGAACAAATCACACAACTCAGTCTCTGTGACATGAAGCAAATGTTCATTAATCCGCATCTTAATCTTGTGCCGTGCTCAGTGCAGCTTAAAGAAACTGATACTCCTGTGACTTCTTTAGCGGCTGATTGTGTTACCTTTACAATTCCGCTTCTCCTCCTTCCTGTTTTGTACCCTTGGAATGCTCGATAAAAGTATCCCTACTGTGGATTTCCACCTGCACTGGAGAGAATATGGCTGTGGTCTGGGGTCAAAATCAGGATGCAGCCCCACGGGGAATGGTTGGGTTTTTTTCAGGCAGGTAAAGGGGTCAAGACAATTATTTAAATAAAGAGTACCTCAAAAAGAGATTAACATTTGTAAGTTGATAGAAAATACTGTACAGATGTACAAGATAATGTTTGGGGGTGCTCTATTATATAGAGATCATAAATAAATGCACTTAGAGATTGGGTGACAGTGGCAGTATGTGGAGTTAAGGATTTACTACATATATATTAAATGATCAATAAGATGTGATGTTCCATATTATTATGAAATATCAATCTGATTGGTCTTTGAATGTTTCATCAGAAGACTTTAGTTTCTTTGACTATTCAATGAATATACACTTCATATTTATCCAGAGTCAAGCATATAGTATATAACAATGATTTAAATTCTATTTTCCTATACTAAATAAAAACACATGACAAAGTATGAATGAAATGATGGATGTGTAGGATAACAGACGATGAATGAAATGATGGATTATAAGCTAGATGTTTTAGCTAAACCGCATAAGTATCTGAGAGAGATTGTGGAGTCTGGGTTGTAAAATCAGTTTGGCTGTATGGTTTGATAAGCTAAAACTTATTTATAAAACCATCCGACACAATTTGTGCCGATCTACACACCCTTGTGTGAAGATCCCCATGCGATCCAGGGGGTCAAGAGGTCGAGATGGACACTGCTGATGGCGTGGACCTCTGGTACACAGCCAGCTAAGAGTATGACCCTTCTAGTCTGTGTTATCTTCAGGTGACAGCAGGAAGCTGCAATGTCTATTTTGCGTCTGAGACTGTTCGGTGGCTCTTAAAAGAGCCGTTGTCTGATACCACTCGCCAGCGTTGCAGAGTGGCTTTGACCTTGGGGTCAAAAAAGAGGATGGTTCGAAATGTTTGATCACCGTTCGGCTGAACCAGGATGCAGTAGGAGAACGAACCAGATCAGGAAGTGATTCCTGTTTCATTAACTTTTGTTTATAAATTTGGCTAATCAGAATTTGACACGTTTAACAGGCATTAACAAAATACCTCAGAAATCACACCTTCACTCAGATAGTCAGAGGATAATTCTCAGTGTAAAGTGGAAATGTTTTTTACACATTTATGTGAAATGAATTTATGTGAACTGAATGTTGACCTTAATAATAATCTTATGATGTATGAGTATACTGATAGATTAATTTGTTAAACCAACTACTGGTCTGGTGCAGTTTAAGATCTGAAATGAATCACTGCAGGCAAAATATTCATTTTAGCACATCATTGATTGGTGCACATATTGTTCAAACACTTTGGGATTTAAACATCTTGTTCATTCAGCGCATTTGATTATATCAACATATAAAGTTGTAAAGTCATTTATGATTCAAGGAAAATTAACTTTATTCTGAGTGAAAGAGCAAAAAACCATGTTTTCCGCATGGCCTTGTCTTCCAGCACTTTTTATGGCTAACTTATTTGGTTTCAAGGTCGTAGATCCTTGCTTTTCTTGTTTGGAGGCCAGACAGATGTAATGCATCCCTGGATGTGTGAAGCAGTTTGTGTCTGCAAATTAAAAGTTAATTTCTGGTCAGCTTTGATGTGAATATATGTGAGATATGTCAAGAATGGAAACCCCTTTTAGGTCTCAGTTGGACGTGCACAGAACCCCTCACCATGGAGATGTCCAGGATGCCTAAGCCACCTAAAAAAAAAACCTCTTGATGTTAAGGACCAACTGAGCTACTGGAAGACCCTCCTGGATGACCGAGTTTCTCACCTAATTGTTAAGGGAGAGCCCAGACAACTAAGAAAATTAATTTTGACCGCCTGTACTTACGATTTTACTCTTTCGATCACTACCAAAAGCTGATGAACATATGGAACATTTGCATTATGGTTAGCTTGGCCTGGCCCTGGTGGGGTCATTGCATCTTCATTGGCATCGGCCATGCGTTGTGTGTGTGGATCTGTTAGTTTCATACTGAGCCAACCATACACACCCACCTATGGACCGATTGTCTGTCTGAAGTTACACCACAGACTTCCTTGCGCCACTTTAGCAGAGCCCACCTATGTCCAAACTGGCCGTGCGGTGGCTGGCTGTCCCTACCCGACCCAGGCTTGAGCCAACAAAATGTAAATGCACCTATAGAGGAGGGTTGGAACGTAGATCGACTGGTAAATTGAGAGTTTTGCCTTTCGGTTCAGCTGTCTGTTCAGCAGACCAACACAATGCCCACATTACTGTAGATGCAGCACCAATCCGCCTATAGATCTCCCACTACATATTTCTATTATTTGTGAACAAGAGATGTTTAAACTCCTCCACTTAGGGCAGGGCTTTGTCCTTGACCCGGAGAAGGGTCACCTGGCTCAAGACTATTGTCTTAGGTTTAGAGAAGCGGATTCTCACCTCAGCTGCTTTAAACCGCTCCAGCAAAATTGAAGATCACAGTCTGATGAAGCCAACAGGACAACATCATCTGCAAACATTAGATACTTGATTCCTTTGCCAACAAAACAGATATTCTCAACACCTGCTTAGAAATCCTGTCCATAAACGTTATGAAAAGAATCAGTGACAAAGGGCAGCCTTGACAGTGTCTAACTCTCACCAGGAACAAGCCCAACTTACTGCCAGCAATGCAGACCAAGGCACTGATCCTACAGCCTGAATCAAGGGGCCTTGTAGCCCATATGAGTACCTTCACAGGAGTCCCCAAAGGACAGAATCAAACACCATCTCCAAGTCCACAAAACACTAGATGAGCAAACTCCCATGCATCTTCCAGGACCTTACTTAGGTTAAAGAGCTGGTCCAGTGTTCCACAGCCAGGCAGAAAGCCACATTGTGCCTCCTGACCATTTTCAAAACATCTTTAGAAGATCAACTAATTGAGCTTATGCTAATTGATTGTTCAGTCACCTAAACAAAACTGAGATGAAGCTACTACAAAAGCCATGAAAATGTTGGGATATTTTTTCAGGAATGGAATGGAAACAATAAGGAAAGACCCAACAGAAGGCATTAAGAAAAACATGAAAAATTACTGAAACCACTACAAGAAAAATGCTGAATAACAGAAAAAACTTTATTAACACTGGATTCCTACAGCAAACATAATACCAAGAATTTATAGAACTCCAAAAATACACAAACAGAACACCCTCTCAGACCAATAGTAGACAGCATAGGTACACCAACATACAACATGACAAAAGAAATAAGCAAAATCATCAGTCCACTATTAAGTAACACAGATCAGCATTGCAAAAACATCATAGAACTGGCAAAGGAACTAAAAAAGATTACAATAGAAGATAACGGCTTACTCATCTCACAAAACGTCACATCCCTGTTCACAAAAACACCAAACCAGAAAACCATAGACATAGTAGTAAACAGAATCAGACAGGGCTAAACTTTACACAAAAGAAGAAACTTCACTAATATCAGGCTTAATAAAGCTAATCATGGAAATCTCATAAATATTAGAACAAATTCAACTGAGCAGAAAACTAGAAAAATTAAATGTGGGTTATTGAACATTAGATCCATTTTTTCTAAGACTGTTAGTTAATGACTTGATTTAAGATAATCAGATCTCTTTGCTCTCTCTCAGAATCCTGGCTGCAGCAAGAGGACTATGTTAGCTTAAACGAGTCGACTCCTTCAAATTATTTAAATCATCATGTTGCTCGAAGTACAGGGTGAGGAGGACATTTTTCATTCGGACTTATTAATCAGTCCCTTACCAATTAATAGCTACAGTTCGTTCGAACATCTTATTCTTAATTTCCTAATCCAGATTGCAAAACTGTAAAACCACTCTTGTTTGTAGTTTTATATCATCTACCAGGCCCTTACTCTGAGTTTTTGGATCAGATCTCTGATTTTTTATCTGATTTGGTGCTAAATACTGATAAGGTCATTGTAGTGGGGGATTTTAATATTCATGTGGACATTGAAAATGATAGCCTCAATGTAGCCTTTAGTAATATCTTAGACTCAATTGGTTTTACTCAAAGAATACATACTGTAGCTCCACCCACTCCTGCCATCATACATTAGACCTTGTGCTGATTTATGGCTTAGAGTGTGAGGAAATAACGATCTTTCCACATAATCCAGTCCTCTCGGACCACTTTCTGATAACCTTTGAGTTTTTTATAACTGAGTTCTCGAGACATGAAAGTAAAATTCACTATAGTCGGTCTCTATCTGACAACGCAGTTGCATCTTTTAAATCAACTGTTCCATCTTTACTGTCCTCAGCATCTCAAAGGCATGTAGCAGATATTTTCATTTCTAGCCCCTCACAAATTGATGCATTAGTTCATCATGTTAATTCCTCTTTACGTGTGGCATTAGATGATGTTGCCCCTTTAAAAAAGAAGGTAATTAGGGACAGGAAGTTGGCTCCCTGGTTTAATTATCATTTACGAGCCTTAAAACAAAACTCTAGGAAATTGGAGAGAACATGGCGTTCTACGCACCATGAGGAGGCCTACCTATCTTGGAAAAATAGTCTTGTGCTTTATAAAAATAAGCTTTGACAAACTAGAACTGCTTATTTCTCAGCATTAATTGAGGAGAATAAGCATAATCCTAAATTTCTTTTCAGTACAGTTGCTAAACTTACACAGAATCATAGCTCTGAGCCATCTATTCCCTTAGCCCTCAGCAGCAATGACTTCATGGGATTTTTTACAAGTAAAATTAATTCTATTGAAAAAAATCTTTAGCATCCTCCCTAATGCGATTTCTTCTTCCTCAGTAAGTGAGGCAGCATCAGAGGTGACTGTAGAACCTCATCTGTGCTTGAACCATTTTGATCCAGTTGAGCTTTCAGAATTATCAAAAATATTAGCTTCATCTAAACCTTCAACTTGCATTTTGGATCCAATCCCAACCAAATTATTTAAAGAAGCATTTCCTTTGGTTACTGCCCCCATTCTAGATATAACCAATCTATCTTTAGTAAATGGATACGTACCACAGGATTTTAAGGTTGCTGTAATCAAACCTTCACTTAAGAAGCCTTCTCTGGATCCAGATGACCCAATGAATTATGGACCAATATCTAACCTTCCATCTTTATCCAAAGTCCTGGAGAAAATAGTGGCCATCCAAGTATGTGAGCATTTAAACACTAATGATCTGTTTGAGGAATTTCAGTCTGGTTTTTGAGAGTATCACAGCACTGAAACTGTGTTAGTGAGAGTTACAAATGATATTCTCATGGCCTCAGATAAGAATCTTGTGTCTGTTCTAGTCTTGTTAGATCTCAGTGCTGCCTTTGACACAGTTGATCACAATGTTCTTTTAGAAAGACTTGAACATGTTGTAGGGATCAAAGGAACAGTGCTAGGCTGGTTTACATCCTACCTGTCTGACAGATTTCATTTTGCAAATGTACATGACAATTCGTCTTCATACTCCAGGGTTGCTTGTGGAGTACCACAGGGCTCAGTGCTTGGACCAATTCTTTTTGCTATATATATGCTCCCAATTGGTAAAATCATTAGACAGCATGGGATAAACTTCCACTGTTATGCTGACGATACTCAGTTATATTTATCCATTAACCCTGATGAACCTAATCGGTTGGGTATATTACAGGCTTGTCTTGAGGACATAAGAAATTGGATGACTCTAAACTTTTTTCTTTTAAATCAAGACAAGACGGAAGTTATCATCTTTGGACCAGAAATCCAGAAAAGGAAATTGCTTAGTCAATCACCTGACCTGAATGGTATTACATTAATCTCCCAGAACAAAATAAGGAACCTTGGTGTTATCTTTGACCAGGACATGTCATTCAAATCCCAGGTTAAACAGGTTTGCAGGATTTCCTTTTTCCACCTTCGGAATATTGCTAAGATTAGAAGCATCCTTTCCAGGAGTGATGCTGAAAAAATAGTTCATGCATTTAATACATCAAGACTGGATTACTGTAATTCATTACTCTCAGGAAGTCCACAGAATGTAGTTAAAAGTCTTCAGCTTGACCAAAATGCTGCAGCTAGAGTTCTGATGAGAATTAAAAAGAGAGATCATATCTCTCCTGTCTTAGCTTCCCTACATTGGCTACCTGTTAAATTCAGAATAGAATTTAAGATCCTTCTTCTCACATATAAAGCTCTTAATAATCAAGCTCCATCATACGTCAATGATCTGACTGTTCCATACGTTCTTAACCGAGCACTTCACTCTCAGACTGCAGGTTTACTGGTGGTTCCCAGAATATCTAAAATTAGGATGGGAGGCAGATCAGTCTCCTCTCCTGTGAAACCAGCTCCCAGCTTTAGTCCGTGAGGCAGTCACCTTGTCTACTTCTAAGACTAGGCTTAAAACTTTTTTATTTGATAGGGCCTATGGTTAAAATCTGATGTTAGCATAAATCTGGACAAGTGGGGGAGTAGAGGTGGAGAGTACAGTCGGTAAAGACGGCTCTCCCTTGCCCTGCCTCCAACATGCCTCCATCTAAATAGGATAGATTATCCAGAGTTATCTCTGTAGTTTATGCTGCTATAGGCTTAGACTGCTGGATGATACATTGACCACTTTTCACACTCTACTACTTTCTTCTACAATCTGCTCTTTAACTGCATTATTTTCTGCAATTTCAGCTGTTAACTTTATTTTCTCTCTAAGTGTTTTTCTCCCCAGAAGAAGCTACAACAATGTTCTGCTGAGCTGTGGTGACCTCATGGAGGGGGCTAGCACACTGCTGCTAATCACTTAAACATTCTCCCTCTCCTGATAATAACTTTTTTGCTTTCCTCGACGTTGGATGTGCTACTACTGGTTTATCCATTTAATTATAGATCCACTAGGATAAATACAATAAAGTTTTTCTCTCACCAAATAGAATATTTACTAAGAAATCACAAAATATAACTATAGACACATTACTTTGTCTTTGTCTGTGTGTGTGTGTGTGCGTGTGTGTGTGTGTGTGTGTGTGTGTGTGTGTGTGTGTGTGTGTGTGTGTGTGTGTGTGTGTGTGTGTGTGTGCCTGCTCTGTCTTCTCGATCTCCAGTGAGTCGTGGAGGATGGCTGCTTATACTGAGCTAGGTTCTTCTGCAGGTTTCTTCCTGTTAAAAGGGAGTTTTCCTCTCCACTGTCGCTTTATGCTTGCTTAGTATGAGGATTGCTGTAAAGTCACTGACACTAGTCAGTGACTTGATGCAATTTGCTGGGTTCCTTATATAGGAAACATTATTTCTGATTGGCTTAATGAACTGACCTGAATTGGAATGTTTATTAAGTGAAGTACCTTGAGACGACTCTTGTTGTGATTTGGCGCTATATAAATAAACTTGAATTGAATTGAATTGAAATTGAATTGAATTGAATTCACTATAGATGACATAGCACAACTGATAAGACTGGTAGCAAACTCCACATACTTTACATATGATGGAACGATATACAAACAACTGGAAGGCTATGGGTAACCTGTTATCAGCCACCCTTTGCGAGTTTTTCATGGAGGACTTAGAACAAAAAGGCCTAACCACTGTTCCCTCAAACTGCAAAATAAAGTTATGAAAACGTTAAGTAAATGACATACTAGAAATTAAACAAACAAACAGAGGCACTAACAGAATACCTGAATAATATTGACGACAGACAACATAAAATTCACATATGAGGAAGAAACAGAAGGCAGCATAGCATTCATGGACATGATAATAAACAGACAAAAACATGGGACCCTGAATATAAACGCATATAGGAAACCAACACACACAAACCATTGTTTATTATGGACATCAGAACACCCTACTATACATAAAATGTCAGTGATCAGAACATTATATTACCGAGCAAACATGATAACAGAAGAATGAAACCATAAACAAGACGACCAATATTTACAAAATGCTTTAAAGACCTGTGGATACCCAGCATGGGCAATAAACAAAGGAAAACTATAAACAACAACAGAAAGAAAAGAACAACCAAAACAAAAATAACAGAAAGCCAGAAAAACAAGAACCAAAACCAGTGATAACCCTACCATACATCAAAGGAATTAGAGAAAAAATATTAGCAACAATGAAAAAACACAACATAAACACACCAATAAACCATACACAACAGTTAGAAACAGACTAGTACACCAAAATGACTAGATATTAGCCAGACATAAGTGTGGAGCCATTCATGAAATCCCATGCAAACTCTGCAATAAAACTTACATAGGAAAAACTGGACGCCAACTCCACACACGAACAATAGAACATAGAAAAGAGTGTGAGAAGGAAACAAGCCAAAGACACACAAGAGCAGCAAAACAAGAAGCAGAAAGCACAATAAAGAAATCAGTTGTAACAGACCACTGTACAAGGGAAAACCATATAATGGACTGAGATAACACAAGGATCATAAACACCGAACAACAGAAATATAAAAGATGGATTAAGGATACCATAGAATCGCAGAGACGTGGGCACTGAACCATGAACAGAGACGAGGGGTTCTACACATTAGATTACCGGTATGCTCGGAACCGTGTCATCGGTGAGGAAAGCGCAGAAAGCAGAGGGCGACACCGTCCTCTGCTGCCTGTGGATAAACAGAGATGGAAGTGGCACCGCTATTAGCGGCTAGCTCTGATGAAGATTGCAGGAGTGATCGAAACTGTCAGCAAGGTAAAAAAAAAAAAACTTTTCTGTGTTAAAAGAAAGGAATGGAAACTAATTGTTGGACGTTGCATCACAGAGCACATAGGAGTCATAGAGTACTTTAACGCCCGGAACACACCAGCTGTGAAGCGCCGCAAAGGGGATCTCTCACAAAATTCGTGCGCTGTCCTCTGTTCACACCAGGCGAGAATTTCCAACGAGCTACTCACGCCTACTATTTTCCTATCCGTGTCTGGCGTGACTCTGCATGCATTACCGGTGTGTTTTGCCTTCATCCTACTTTTTTTTATTTGTGATGACTTTTAAAAGCATTGCAAAAAGTCATTTCAATTGACATTTTTGTTGATTTTCTTGTGTTCGTGATTGAGGATGAAATTCAAATCAAAGGGCGAATTAGATAAATTTAATGGCTCTTTGACTCTAAAATGCTTGATCAACATTTTATAAATGCATACAAATGATAAATGTGTATTTTTCATTTTGCAGTGAATAGCAGGTATTGTGTATTTTTGTGTGCTGAAAAAACAACATTTAAACATGCAAACTGAGACTTGTTTTGAACAGACAGTGACACATTTCTTTTCATCATTCAAATTCAGTTTCATTCGACTCTGGGGGAGGCAATTTATCTGTCATGGCTTTTAAAAAGGCAGCTCACTTTGCCCCCTCCTCTCCATTATACTTACAGCAGCATTATTAACCACAAGGGAAACCAGCCGCCACATGAATTTGGCTACTGTTCACCTCTGGGGCCTGGGCTGGCCTCTTTTTACAATAGCGCCAATGATTCTGAGATTTTCTTTTCAGTTATTATTTGATAAATATATTAATTATGACCTAGAGATGACAGTCCAATCTGATTGCCGGGCACCCCCACTCCTCACTTTGGCGATAAGTTTTCTCAGGTTTCTAAAGCTGTCATCCAGAGAGCTTGGAGCTCTTATCATCGCTGGGCCCATTCTAGGGATAATTTCCTGTGTGTTGTAAGTAAATGGTGGGTTTCTGATGGCGAGCAACAATTCTTTTTTCGCCGGGACTTTTAACATCTTTTATGGGGGTGAATTAGAAGGACAGCTTTTTTCTCTGGTGTTTCAGGTGGTCAGTGTATCTCAACGAAGCAACGTGAATGCAAAAACAAGAATTCTACTTAACAAAATACTCATTTGTTACTTGTTTACATAAGAGCTTTACATAAAACTTTTTCCATCAACATCTTGCCATCTTCTCAACAGATTTGCTGCAAATGTATAGTGGTTACCGGAACTGGGCATGTGTTTGTCTACATTAACAGTGGCTTTTTGCAAAGTCAAACACAATTTTAGACACAAGCTGCACTCAGCTCCATGCAAATACAGAGTTAGCAGTGTCTATTTATGGATTCATCATACCAAAGCAATACCAGTTACTGGAAACATGAAACAATATTCAAATACGGAAGTTAGTGGATAAAATAATGATTACTTTGGATGAAATGTTAGTTGAACACATTAGACCACATACTAACTGTAAAATTTAGATAAACACAATTTAAAATTCAAGTAATCAGTATAGAACTCATAAAAAATTAATGAATCCATCCTGATGCACAAGTGGTGTAAGATACAGTGTATTCATGAAGAAAGAGATGTGAAACAGAGCAGCTCATGTGAAGTCGCCTCCCACCGTAAAAACACAGAATCAGCTCCATGGCCTTGTCTGACAGCCGTCTGGACTTTAGAAACGGGTGATAACTTAATTTCTACTCATGTCAACACTACTGCAGGGGCCAAGAGGAAACTGTGGGCCTTTTGTGTGTCTGTCAAATCATCCTACATTTTGTGGCCCCAAGAATGAAAAATATTTAAGTGTCTTTGATGTTCTGATCTTGTTGAACTGCTCTGATAGCCTGAAAGCATTTGATATTTGCTTTCCTTGATGCTCACGTCTCTTATGTCTTTGTCCATTCATCTGTACCTCAAAGAACACCCGGGATTTGTTTGTGTGACCAGGCACTTGCTTCTTGTTGTGTGAAAGTTTGGATATGCGTGTATATGGTTACGTGCGCACAGCCAGCAACAGGACCTCGTACCGGAGTTGAAGCAGACACAAGTGCAAGGCTTATGCTGGGACAACCCTGAGTTGAGGGCGTTGACAGCAGCTTCTATCTGCCAATCTCCCTGTGGATATTGTTGCAGAACTGGCAGACGGACAGCCAGGCCATGTGGGTCGACAGATCCTCTCTTTCAGCAGGTTATCATTTCCAATTAAACCCTTTCATCCTAACGTACAGTCAACTCCTTGCTTTACAATAATAATAATAATAATAATAATAATAATAATGATAACTGACTAAGACTTTATTCATGTTTTTCAACATGTCTCTATTTTTTTCAAAATCTCCCATAACTTAAAAGCTTTGACAATCTGTTTAAAATGTCATAGATCTTCATATATCTTGATCCAGATAGCTCAGAACTTCAGTCGTTATGGTGGTCAAAATCAGTTTTAAAGATAAAGTTTGAAAAGTGCATCAGATTGACGCACCGGCATGTCCTCTCCTACATGTGTACGGACACAAGGGTCTTTTTGTTTCATCGTGTTCTGGCAGGACCCACCGTAGACAGCGCTCTTTCTATCCAGTATGCAGGTAGACAGGAATGCCTGCAAGAGCTCAGTAACTGTCTGTTGAAAAAGCACTCGCAACGTCTCATTTCCTTTAATAAGATGGCCTCAAAGGCATCCGGATGAACCCACTAAGTACAGATTAACCCTCGGTATCATCAGCAACTGCTCAATCATCATGACTAACTCACTCATGGATGTGTGGGTGCACAAGAAAACATGAACACCATTTGCACTTTATAGGAACATTCTATTTTTATTAGAGATCTGTAATGTTTCAAAAAGGAAAAAAAATATCTAAAGATTATAAATTGTATTTTTTTTAACAAAGTAAATATGTGAGTCTATTATAGCTCAGAGAATAAAGTTTCTCACTGCCTTCCATTAAAGCTGTTATAATGAATCTGTAAACAAGCTAGGGACTCACAAGATGTCACGCCAGAACAATCTCAGATCAGAGCAGTGGTGGGCAGTCAGGGCCAGCAAAGCCTTCTCTGCTGGCCTAAACGTACTCAAACACGTAAATGTATTTTTTTTCCTTTGGTAAATATTTTTAAATAAAAAAAATGTTCACTGGTCCATTTTCTTTATATCCTATTATACCCACTTGGCTGCACTGCTTCCAGTGTTAAAATACCAAGGCTGGGTGTTATCCAATCAGATTTAAGCTAGCTTGTGTTTTCAGGCAGATTAAGTCTGCTCTAGGCCTTCAGAATCAATCGAGAAGCCCACTGTCCGCTGTAAGTGAACAGAGACGATCCAGTTGCGATAGCCAATCAGCTCACTAGTCAGCTAGCTGGCCTCACGCAAAAGTTGACATGAACGCATCCTGTGATTGGATAAGCAGTAGTTAGAACTTTTCTAGCGGCATCAAGCAAAATATCAAAACTAAACACAGAGATTTTTATCTATAGGCAGCTATCGGTGTATTTTTGAACACATGATGGCTGAAAGAGGAGAAGGGACCGACTTGGTTGCAGATTTACGTGCCACACCATTTTCCAGACGGACCTTTCAAGAAAAAATTGATATTGTGAGAACAGGTCGTCCGACTCCAATGCTAGCTGGCTTGTCCCAGCAGGGGAAAGGATTTGTTCATCATTTTCAGGCAAGCAACTATGAACGGTACCCATGGCTAACAGCTTCAGAGAACCGCTGCTGGTTATTCTGCTGGGAATGCCTGTTGCTCGCATCAGATGGATTTGGTAGCATTAAAGCGCGTTAAAACGTACGCCAGAAACACGACCGGACAGACACGGCTTTCAGCATTAGCCTCCATGTCCATAGAAAAGGATCCACTCATGGACCTGAAGTGCACAGATGAACTGTACAGAGCCATTGAGGTTTTCCTCAGGAAAGAAAGAAGGATGGATTTTATTTTCAAATGAGCAGGAGAGGAGGAGATCCATGCTGGACATTTATGTTGGTGAGTAGAAAGTATTTTTTAATGTTTTGTCATTTCTTTTTGTTGATAATAAATGGTAACGAAATAAAATGTCTGAATGAAATTATTCTGTGTTCTGTTTCTATGCAATTTATATTGTGTATAACGTGGTGTGTGCAGCTGCGCCAACATGTTCAATTGTTTTGCGGTGCAGTTTTCTCCAAGACAAATGCAAATAATGTGTTTGCTTTACTTATTTATTTTATTGTCTCATCTCTTAAACCCGTCTTTCATTTTTGAGATTTGACAGTATCCGTGGTCTTAGTTTCCTACTCTCAATTGGGAATGCGAGTTTGATTTTAAAGGCTCCGGAAATGACGTCTTGCCCAGCCACTGGTGTGTGTGTGTGTGTGTGTGTGTGTGTGTGTGTGTGTGTGTGTGTGTGTGTGTGTGTGTGTGTGTGTGTGTGTGTGTGTGTGTGTGTGTGTGTGTGTGAGAGAGAGAGAGAGAGAGAGAGAGAGAGAGAGAGAGAGAGAGAGAGGTTTCTCCAGCTGTGATGTCCTATTGATGGTATTTTAAGGTGTGTTAATTTAGATTGGACTGATTAGGAAATTACTGAAGGCCCAGGGGTGGAACGCACCGCCCGCCACTGGATCAGAGAGTGCTAAATCAGAAATATGGACACTCTGGACACTGGCTTTATACCACTGTTAATGTAAATGCACCAAAGAACTTCATTCATTCAGTGGAAAAAAAGTGATGCTACTTTAATCACGAGGAATTATCTGCACATGTGTGACCTGACCTGCTACAACAAAAACAAAATTAAAACAAAAGAGCATTTTTTGAAACATTTTAGTCGATTGGTTGACCCATCTGGTGAATAAATAGGGTGCTCCAGTCCTCGAGGGCTACCATCCTGCTAGTTTTCTGTTTCCTGCTCTACCACACCTGAATGGAGTTATTAAATCCTCTCTTTAACACGTTTAACTCTGCACAGGTCTGTTAAGAACACATTTATTTCAATCAGATGTGTAGGAGCAACGAAACAGCTAACATGTGCAGGATGGTGGCCCTCGAGGACTGGAGTTGGTGACGTCTTCCTTATAGGGAGCCTAAGTCATGCCCACCTACTTCCGGACCATGGGTCCCTGGAAGAAAGAAAAATTATTGCAAGTCAACGGGGCTAAAAACGCCATTTTCTAATTCCGCTTGTTTTGTGCCATAGATTTCACATATGATGTCCGTGAATTTTAAAGATATGTAATGGTGTGAAAATTACTTTAAGATTAATAGCAAAGGTTTATTTATTAAACAGAAGATTCAGTAAGATTCTTTTCATTCGATAAACTGGAAATGCAACCATTTTCTGTGTTTCGTTTCAATAATGAGGCGAGTTTAAAAATGAAGAAATTTATTTACTAACAATTTTAAACTGAAAGATTTGAAACAGCAATCATAAAATGACAATTCATAAATGGCAATTTTGATGACAATCCTTAACAGCTTTGATATTACTTGTTTAAAAGCAAACCTGTGTTGGGTGGAGCTAAAATTGAGAATGATGAGTTTTGAATGCGTGAATGCAGTTCTCAGAAGGTTTATTTCAGAGTGAATGGAAGGTGTTCTGGATGAAATGATGTTTTGCGTATAACTGAGTTAATTTTAGAGAAAACAGCATCAAACGCCTTCTATCGAGGTCTACCTCACCCAATCAGAAGGCCCCCGTTTGGATCCGAAGTGTCCAGGTGGAGATGGGTTTCCTCCAGGCATGAGGTTGGTAGAAAAACCTCTAGCACGACCAGATCGGTCCTGAGATGTCTTCTTGGGTCACTCTGTGTATGAAGCGTTTGGCAGATGAACGTTCTCGTATTTAAATTAACTTCAGAAATCAATGACTCTGGGAGAGTCTTGCGTTAACTGGTTTACGGTTCGTTTGTTCTTTAGCCATTCTCGTCGGCGTGACAGAACAGCGTGGCGGAGGTCAGGAGACGGCTGTACTCCTTTCCTCGTGGTGTTGGTTGAAGAACTGGACGTGAAATCTGTGATGGTTAGTTTTTACCAAAAGCTCTCAGAACCCCTCCCTCTCTCTCTTGAAGGAAACTTGGTCATGTGTCAAAAAACATGTGATGCAGTTATTGTTTATCTGAACTCTGTGTTGGCTGAATAAGGGTGAAGGTCTTCTTTGCTGAACACATCTTTAATTATTATAATAATTATCATTATAATACCCCAAAGCATAATAATCCATTTCATGCAATTAAGATACCTTTATAATGAGCAAAGTGATTATGTGGTAATGATTATTTAAACAGTAATAAAATCAATGAAATATTAATTATTATTTAATTATTATCATTGTGGCTTGAAGTGTCCTTCTTCTGGGATGGAACAGCAGATACTGGTGTTATGATCTTGGCAGACATCATGGCTTCTTGGGCTTTAATCTGTGGATTCAAAGTACTTTTTGACCCAGCTTGACCCAGCTGGGCAAATGTGACCTTTGGCACAAATCAGAGAACCTTCATCACGCTACAGACACATTTTGATACCAAGAACGTGCTTATTTTTTAACGGGGGAAACGCTATTTTAGGTTTTGTGTGAAAATAAGTCCAGGACTACAAATGTGCTTCATGAAAGTGATGTCATCGAACCAGACAGGGAGAAAACTGAGGGAAAAGGGCTGTAAGTTCAGCAAACTTCCCACAGGAGGAAAGGACCACCATAAATCTGGTCATTTGGTAAGTAGCAGCTACTTTGGGGAGAGGAGATTATGTGGTGACGTCACATATGCGACATGCCGATTTCTAGTGTGTAGTCATGCTAATTATGAACTTTTACAAGCTGATAAATCTCAAAGTACGTGACTGGCATGGTCCAAACACCTATCCTTACTTTTCATTTAAATTGCAGTACAACATATGTGCAATCGAGGGCGTAAGGCTTAGTCGATTAGAAAATTGCATTTTTAGTCCCGTTGACTTGCAATAATTTTTTCGTTCTTCCGGGGACTCATGATGCGGAAGTAGACTTCCAATAGGAAGTAAAATTCTAAAAACATTTTAAAAGTTTTTATAATGAAAAGTTTACCTGTTATTAGTGGAAGGAAAAATTATTCAGAAACTTGGTATATTTTCAAAATGTTTATTTTTTAAAAAGGGACATAATATGAAGTTTGCTATTTCTATTTTTTAAATTCACCTTTTGCATGTTTTGTCTCCACTGCCTCGATAAACACATCAGATGTAAAAAAAAAAAAGAAGAAGAAAGAAAAAGGAAACAGTCTACTTGTTTTCTATCATTTGGTTTTAAAAATTGCATTGCTAAGACAAGCTGTTTAAAGTTAGTGTGTGTATTTTAGCTGGCAATAGGGGGCAATATGTGTTCAAGTAAGACCTTACAAATGGATGGCCATTAGGGTCAAAATATAAGAGCTCAACCTCCAGCAAAATGACAAACACATCAGACTAAATCAGGTAAATATGTTAAACAACAATGTTTACTAACGGTGAAAGTTTAGTAACAGTTTGATACAAATCATGAAATGCATTTTGTCCTCAACAGCTTCCGTAGAAGGAAACATGGTGTCTAATATGGCGTCGCCCGGAGACTTAGACCCGCTCCCATGTATTTTAGACCAGATTTTTATGGTTATATTTTATGAAACTGCCAATATTTTTCAACAACTGAGACTCATTTAATTCATTTTCAACAACATTTTGATGGATATTTCCAGAGATCATTGGTAAAAACTACACATTGTCACTAAGAAAAAGTCCCTGTTTATGACATCAGAAATGGAGAAAATTGCATAAGACCCCTTCTCACTTCTCCCGGCTGGAGGAGCAGTGACTCTATTCCAAGACCTTCCTGGTTATGGGGGCTTATAGCAAACTCGAGCAAGTGATGAATGGGCGTGGCTAGCTCCAGCTTGTTTTCTTAAAGTGACAAAGCCTTGACATAGCTCATTCTGGAATGTGCTGAAAATGCTAAGAATAAAATAGCTGAAATCATTTTTTGTGAGAGGGATCTTATGCAAAGAACTTCATTTTTTACAGACTATAGAACTATTTTATATTTTTTAAGTCATAATATATTTTCTTTAAGTCAACAGATTGAATCTTGGTTTGTTTGTGAAGCAAGTTAAGTCATGTTCCAATAGCTTCAGGGCATAACGAGCTGAAATGCAGCTTGGCTACAACCTTTAAACCTTTCTGTAGAACGTAGCCAACTGTTCTGGTATGTGAAGCTGTGTGCTTCGTCTAGTTTTACAAAGAGTGGTTTTAAGTGCAACTCAATTCACAGTTTCCTCTCTAAAGTAAGACACACTTTCTGAAATCTACCTCCTCTAATTCCCGTGCAAAAAAAGTTTTAAACCTAAAACTAAGTTAAGTGCAACATACCAAATTTTCAGATCTGTCCATCCGTCTAATCCTCTTTAATTGCACTACATTGGTTTCATTTAATCAGACTGTCTAGATGTATTTATTGGCAGACTAGAGAAGCTTAAAACTTAGAGAAGGTGATAAATCTGAGGTAGAAAGCTGAGAGCAAAAAAGAGCACAAATATGGCTAAACAGGGAAGGAAAAAAAATCCAAGTTTAAGTACCTGAGGTAAAGGTACACCCTTAGAAATACTAGAATAATCCTCTCTGTTTTAATGGTTTTGAAATGATATGAAAGATTAGGTAAACACAGCATTTGATTAATGGGAAAAGAAGTCAATTGACCATGGAGCGTGAAGAAGCACACAGTACCCCTTTCATATCCTGGTGCTGCTGAGATGTCTTGGCACACATGGGATTTTGTGCATTCCTCTTCTGAATAGAGAGCAAACTCACACTTCTGCAGAATGAGGATGAGAAAGTGATGAATGCAACATTCACTCTCAAAGGTTACGGCAGTAATGAGTTACAACATAGAGGTATTGTTCTAAATGCAATGACTGGATTTTATACCAAGCTAGATGCTTTAATTACTCATCCCTGAAAAAATGGTGACGCAGTATTGGAAAAAAAACAATCTCTAAAGGTTCCTTATCCCTCCTCATATCCTCTCTCCAGGTAAAGGTCACTCGGCCCAGGTGCTTGCCCTCCACTTGACTCCTTTCCAGCACACTGTGGCTAAAGTAGATTCTGCAGTGACCCATTTTAACTCCATGTCATCGATGCATGATCAAATACCCCCCCACCCCCCACCACACCACACACACACACAAACAGTTAAGGCCGAGCTAACGCTTCAGGATTTGAGTCATGAGAAATTTACAATTCTGAAGGGAAGAAAAAATTGTTTTCTCTCAGGCGCAAAATCAGAGGAGCATAAAATATAACAGCACTGGCAAGCTTGCTACAAACATAATAACCACCAGCTGTTGTTAAAAGAGACACGTTGTAACTTTGTTTCTTAAGTGATAAAAAGTTCTACTATCTTTATAGAGCATGTTTTTCAAGTTCTTTGCGTAAAATCCCTCTACATTAAGCAATCTCAGCAGTTGACATTTTCAGTGCCTTCCAGAATAAGACGTTTCAGGGCTCTGTCACCTTAGGAAAACAAGATGGAGCTGGCCACGCCCATCCACCTCCCCACTTAGGCTGCTATAAGCTGAGAAACTCCGGCATCCAGAAGGGGCTTGGTGTAGAGCAGCTGCCCCTACAGCAGCAGCTGTTCTTCAAGTGAGAGGTAACTCTATGCTAATTTACTATTTATGACATCACAGACTGGGACTTTTTGAAATGGCTTATTTTAGGCACGACTCCTAAAATCAAACACTTAATCCTTTAAGACCGGCGGGAGCGCCAGCGCTCCCATTTGCATCTCTGTGTTCAAATGCCTGTAAAACTGAAACTATATAAGATAGAACAATTTTTTTGTATATTAAACCAGAGGAGTTACACTTAAATCTCACACACTGAACATGTCCCAAAGTGTTGCGTATTTCCACTAATGAGTTTGCAAAGACAACCAAAATGCATAGATAAGAAAAGCATTTTCATTCAACACAGACGCTCGTGCCGTTCTGATCTGCGGCTCACATGGCTTCACACGCTAGAATAAACGTAGTCACGTTGTCAACGTGAACAGTCACATGATTATCACTTACCCAATCACATGCTTTGACGTCATTTTCCCATGAATTGTAGTTCTTTGTAGTCTCAGTCTTGTGGCTTTTTCTTGTGCTTTTTCGCAATAATACATTTAGACAAACACATCCTAAACACATCACACACCCACTACAAACTCCCGACACACACACACACACACACCACAAGAAACATTTAGATGAATCAAGGACCCGCCAAATGGTACATCCTTTCTCCTCGAAGCGGATGATGCCATTACAGCGGCGGGTGATGTATAAGTTTCACTTTCTGTTTCCTCACGTATTTTTTCATGAAATTATTATTAGTAGTATTGAGAGAAAAGGAAAACTATATACTACTGAAAAATTTGCTGCAAATATTCAACATTATTACGTTAGACTCCTGCAGATTATTATTATTATTTATGTTTTTGCTACAGTTTATATAAATGAGTGTATTACAGAAACTAATTGATGGAGGCACTTCAAATAAATTTGTTGTTGTTTGAAAGGATTGTTTGCAACTTTTTTCATTGACAATTTTGAGAGATAAGTGTGGAATTTCTGTATACTGAAAAGTATGTGTGAAAACAAAAACAAATTTTAATTTTTGTATGGATAATTGCATTTTTTTAGTAAAACATTTAGTTGCTATGAACATTTTACCTTTATAGTATTAAAACTTAGAATGTAAGAGTTGTAATGATGTGTTGCAAGTTGAAATACTCCAAAAATGGCACACAGCACAGCATGTAAAAATGTAAATATAAGTTCTGGCCAACTTGTTCTATGGCAGGTCTTAAAGGGTTAAGGAAATCTAATTTATAGTTTTTTTTTTTCATGTTTGGAGTCTTTATGGACGTACGTGGCAGGACAAAACAATGCAAAAGGTGAGTTATTTGCAATAATTTAGCCCTTTCAGTGCATCCATTGTCAAGACTGGAAGCTATTAGACACCACCAGTTGGCTTTAGATGTGGGGGCTTCAGAAAAAAAAATCTCTTAGGTCATCAGAAAGATCCATTTAGTTTGATGGAAGTAGCCAGACATGTTGTGTGGACAGATTTTGAGCATTAGATCATAAAATGTGATTCTTATTTCACTTTCTTTGACACATGTGCAATGTAAAACATATAAGTATTAATAAACGTTGAGGATTATGAGCACACTGACAGCCAAATGACTCTCATGTCAATCAAAGTAGCAACTTGCCTAAAATTGCTTCACATATTAACAGAAAAAAACAATTAGTCTTTTTTCTTTACCAGTTTTATCATCATTAGGGGGAATCAGCGTGTCCCACTTTAGGTGGAGATGTGAGTGATTATCTGAGAAGTTTTTACATCAGAAACTTCCGCTTTTCACCTCAAAAGTAATATCTTTGTTTACATATGCAACCATTTCCTACAGGTCACCACCAAACACTGCTGTGCCTGTTTAAGAATGCAATTGAGTTGACAGGAGGTTAACTGGTGAACACAGTAAACAAGATAATTTGTTTGGTTTGTTGCACCCTTGACCCCGACCCCCGGCACATTCTTGACTAACTGACACTTTAGGCTCAGAAAGAATCATTAACCACCAGGATTGCATAAACTACTTCCTTGTAGTTGGCACCCTTTGGACATCGCTAACAAAATCTTTCTTACTTGCAGGTTAAATGGTATTTTCGCTCAAAAAGTGTATGTTTCTTGTTGGCAGCAGTTATACAGATATGTCTCAACAGGCAGCAGAGCAGCTGCTAATCCCCCATCTATAGCCAGAGGCTGCATAAGGCAACATAAGCTCTCCTGTCCTCCCTGCTATCACCTGCCTATTTGCAGCCATGCCATCCCCATGGCGCTTTCAGCCACTCTTGCTCCCCATCTCTTTACCCCCTTTTCCATCCACTAATCCTCTTTAAGGACATTACCTGCTAATATATCCAGTCACAAGGTATAAAAGCCCAGCTATCTCTTTACTGCCATCGGCGGTGAGCGAAATAGGCCATTAATGGAGGAAGACAAACGGGAGGATATTGTGGTTTTGACCCCTAATACTATTCAGATCTTGGTCTAACTAAGTGCCTGTGTGGGGTGTAGCATGTGTTGGGTCACAAGAAGCTAAAGGAGGTGATGGGGACTGTGGTGAGAGTCCTACAGCAGACCTTACTGAGACATTTTATCATAAAGACTAAAATCTTACCTTTGTTATTTGAAGACTGTTTGTCAAATAGACACATGATATCAAGTTTCTAATAATAATATTTAAAGTTGTGGAAGTCTGAAAAACACTTTTTTATGATAATTTCTATTTATAATTGTCATTGTGAGTTTTCATGCAGTCTGAACATGTAAATGTTCTCCTACACCTTGCTACTGCGTTAGCTTCAGATAGAAAATAGACGGTGAAACTCTAGGATTTGAAAATCCTGACAAATCTACATCACACTGTCACTTAACATTCGTGGTCTCATCCATCTCGACTCACACCAGGGAAGACTGTTGTTGTTTTAGCATCCAAGAGAGAGCTGAGCGCGTCTCGGCTCATACAAACTGTTAGCATTAGCAACACCATCATACAGAAAACCTCCTTCAGGCTTGTGCTATTTGTGGAGATGAAACATCAACGTTGCAAGTCAGTGGTAGAGTCATGTTGCTGTTTTCCATTCAGAGCCGAGATGTCCAGATATCAGGAAATTAGACTTTAAAACCTGCCACCTGAAGTTCAGCTGCGGCTGACTAGGCCCAATCCCAATACTTGCACTGTGCCCTATGGTCTACTGTGAAGTGCACTTGGAGGAAGTGCACAGTAAGACTTCGAGTGGCTAGTACACAAAAGTGCAGAACTGGGACAGGGAGCATTGCGTCACCAACTACAACGCATGTCGTGATGCTGGTCATCGTTTGTGCTAATTGTTTAAAAATCTTCATTAACAACTTTTAGACAAACAGTTATTTGACTAAATTGTTCATTCATTGCTGTCCACATTAAATCTTAGTCTAAAGCATTCAGAGCGTGAATAAATATCATTCATCAAAAATAAATTCCTTTCATTAGAAAATACATGTTTTCAGAAAAAGAACTTGAGCCATTGCTCCACCTTCTTCTCAAAATCCCCACACAGCAATGGGTTGTGGGTAATACCCTTCGCCGAGGTCCGTATTGATGCAGACTTGGGCAAAGTGCGGATCAAGTCTGCAAAAGGGGCGTGGTCACCTTCCACACATGGGAATCAGGACACCCTACGCACACTCACCCCTGGACGAGTTTGCACAATAAAGAGCGCAAGGGTGGGAGTGCGAGTATTGGGATTGGGCCTTAAAGTTTCTACAAATGGTGCACTAGTGTTTTTTGCCCCTCCCTCTAGAACAACCTACAAGGCATTTGTTTCTGCTAAAGACCAATGCATTGATTAAATGAGTGTTCAACACCTTTAAAGAATACTTTCATAGATTAATTTTAAACATTTTTGATTTCAAATCAACACAAAGGCAACTTTACACATTACTGTCCTTATGTGGAGTAATGGAGTAACTTAAGAAGATTTTTTTCTCAATTTTGGACTAAAACACATTTGCATGGCACACATATTATCTTTTATCTTATTATCAATACAATATTGCTGAGGTCTTCTCATTGTTCAGTTTTTCTTTCAAACTATTTTTTTCTGAAGTTTCAAGATTGAAACATTTAAAACACTATATATATATATATATATATATATATATATATATATATATATATATATATATATATATGTATATATATATATGTGTGTGTGTGTGTGTGTGTGTGTGTGTGTGTGTGTGTGTGTGTGCTTTACAAAGATGTTGATGGATCCAGGACTTGAAAAAGGTTTATGAACATCTGACTTTAACTTTCATGCCATGATCATAGTTAATGACCAAAATGTACTCACAAGTTGAAGAAAATAGAAACAAAAACATGTTTGTTCAGCTTTGCAGGTTGACCCATGGGCTGCTCAAGCTCACAAAGTTTACTTGTTGATTTGGCCTCCGGGCAGGGCAGCTGTTCGTTTTGCCGCTAATGGAGTGTTACTGACATGGCTTTAATGAGACGCTCTAATGAGTGCTGACAGCTCAGATGACTCACCACAGCATCAGATCGCCTCCTCCAGGTTCAGGCAAGGGCAGAGAGTGCTCTCTGCTGGTCAGAACCGAAACACGCAAAAACGCTCCTACCAGAAATAGAGTTGTTGTTTATCTCTTTTCTCTTGATGGATAAAGGTTAGAAAAAGTGGGATAATATCATGACATCATATGGGAATAATTTGACACAAGTATATCCTATTTCTCCTTACAGTAAAATAGTGAAGAAGTTTTAACTGACGAGTTAAACATGCTAAATACTCTAAATAATGCAACAATTGTATTAGGAATTTCAAAGTGAAAATATCAATATTTATTGAAAAAATAATAGTACATTTTATGATATAGTTCATAATCAAAATAAGATTTTATGTCATATATGTATGTTTTCCACTAGAGGGAACCAACGTTTCAGATATGGTCAAGCATTGACTTGATGCTTCATGACACAGACACTTACAAACTATTTAGGCAAGGAAAGACAGCTTTATTTGCATAGCACATTTCAAACACAAACTCAATTCAAAGTGCTTTACAGAAGCAAGAACAGCAAACACAATAAATGAAACCTAGAAATATTCATTTCAGATTCAACAAACAGATAAAAGACATAGTCAAAACGGTGGCAGTTACAGTGCAGAAGGTGCTGCACAAGAAACATTTATTCAAAGGCTGATAAATACATGAAGTTTTCAATTTTGATTTAAAAGTCACTAGAGCTGGGGCACATTTGAAGTCATAGGGATGCTGATTCCATCTGTGTGCAGCATGTGATTAAAAGCAGCTTCACCCTGTTTGGTTCTGACCCGGGGTTCTACCAGCTGGCAGTTTCCCAAGGATCTGAGAGCTCTGCTGGGTGTATATACTGGAAGGAGATCTGACATGTTCTTTGGCCCCATGCCATTGAGAGATTTGTGGACTAGTAGAAGCACTTTGAAGTTGAGTTTACTGGTAACCCTTGTAGGGATTTAAGAACATGGGTGATGTGCTCAGTTCTTTTTTTTTTTTTTTTTTTTTTTTTTAACGTGTCCTGTCTGGCTGTGAAGCAAGCAGAATTGATGTCTGAATGCTGGTGACAAGCCTTACAGATTTATTCTCAGGTGGAGCATCAAAGCGTTTTCTTTTAATGTCACGCCTGATTACTTAAAACTTTATTGTTATTGTTGTTGAATGCTTTGTAATTCCGACCAGACACGGAGACAGAGGTGAAAGAGAAAGGAAAAGAAAAGGTGGGGAGAGAGAGAGGGGGGGGGGGGGGGGGTTCCACAAAAATAAACAAAAATGAACAAGAGTCTGCTTCTAGACCTGCAGAAAAAAAGACAAAAAAAAACAAAGGGACACAAAAAAGGGACACAACAACAATACAACAAGATCTACCTATCACCGCATCAACTTGATGAAAAGAAAAAAATATATATATAATCAATATTGCTTAACTGAAGAATCACGATAATAAATCACAATGCATTAAGTGCCCACCATAGTCTTAAGACCTGTGTTTAACGTGCCCAAGCCCATACTTTTGAGAGCACCATGTGAGCACCTGTGTGTGTACACGCGCTTGTTTATTTAAGGTTTTTCTATAGGAGCGCCCAACAGAGAGTGTGAGGGACCACAGATCCGCCCCCCAAAGATGCGCAGGAGACGGGGGGAGCTCCAAGTCCCAGAGATCCAGGCGCTGCCCCAGAACGCAGGAACCCCAAGGAGACTGCAACCAGGAAGGCCCCCGCCCCCCTCGAGAGGCACAGAGGATCGCCCCGGGGGGCCACAACCAGCAGCCGGCAGAGTCCCTGGAGATATCAGCGGCAAGCCCACAGGCCCGCCCGCAGCCTCCCACCCCCTAGCCGGCCGAGCCCGGGACCCAGCGACCCGGGACCCAGGGGCGACCACCCCCGCCGGGGACCCAGCAGAGCCCAGGGACCCAGACCCCACCAGGCAGCCACCGGGATCTATCAGGCAGATGCCAAAATCTTAAACCCCCAGACCCGGTTGCCACGAACACTCAGGCAGACCAAGGCACAACCCCTCACACCAGGTGTGGCAGGGGGAGGGGGGACAAAGATCTATATCATCAAGAGAAGTTCCAGGAGAGGGGAGGACCCAACGGCCCCACCTGACATATACAGTCATACACAAACACAGTCACACGCTCCCTCCCTCATTCTCACACATGCACATACAACCCAAGACTTACAAAAATGCACGCCGGACACCCACTCATGCTCCCCATACACACCCTATTCACTCTGGTCCCGGTACTGCTGCACATTGGGTACAACCATCACCGGTAACCAGAGTTTGACCCTTTCTGCTGGGGTGCTGATGAGCAGGCTCCCCCGCCCAACGCTGAGCACAGCAACCCACCACCCCAGACCCCAACCAGACGGCCAGATCTCCCTCCTAGCCTCCAGCCCCAGGAAGCCTAGCAACAACAGAGGTGGCTAAGACCCCTAGTCTCCTTCCGGCTGCTCCAATATAGTGTTATGTGATCATGAGGTGTATTCCATGGCTGTGGTGAGTGGGCAGTGCGGGCATCATCCAGCATATGCCACCTGATGCCACTGCACCACCCCACTTACACCCTCAGCCATCAGTGTCTAAGTGCGGTTTAAAATTGGAAGTGGGCACCGGCACTCGGGAGGAGGCTGAAATATCCCCCTGCCAAATGCCGTTGAATGCGCTCACTCCCAAGGCCCTAAGTGTGTGTTTGTGTGGAATGTCGTCGGTGGAAGTGTATAAGGTGCAAATAAAATTGGGGGGCAGGTTTCCACAGGAATGCGGAAATGGGGTCCATACCCGCACTCCCTGACTTGCCTACACCCAAAGGTCCTATGTGTATGTTTGTGTGATGATGTGAGGGAGCAGGAGGAGAGAAATATGCGGGGATGGGGAGGAATGGCTGGTTGGGCTTAGCCCTCCAGGGAGCCAGCTCCCCTACTGGCCCCAATAGGCACCTCTGTTGTCAAACTGCCACCCAGGGCATGGAGACCCCAGCCCATCCTGCCAGGGCCCAAAGCAGCAGCATTACAGAGCCTCACGGAGTCTGAGGGCACCAACCCAGCCCCACCCCAGCAGAATATCTATGCCCACCCCTGCATTTGCACATCTTCCAGAATATATAAGACATGGGACATCCAGGTAAGGTTGGGTCCTCCCCCTCCTGGACCTCCCCCTCCCCTGTGATGGAACGGCAGAGGAGCCAAGGTCTACCTGAGGCCCCCGAACCCGAGCCAGGCACTGCTGGGTGTCCCTGCCTTCTTCCCGGCAGCATACATGTCAGGACCCGACCCCCAAGGCCCCGCCCAGATCCCCACACGGGGCCGGCCACCCCCAAACCCCGAGCCCCCAGGCCCCCACCCAGACCCGCCCAGGGGCATTGCAGCCGCCAGGCAGTGACCCATGGCCGCCGCCAAGATCCCCAAGGGGCCCCACTCACAACCGCCAGCAGTCCACCCCCCGAGGCAACCCAAGCACCTCCAGAGGGGGGCAACGGCCCCCCAGTCCCAGACAGCCCCAGTGAACCCACCTCCAGGGAACATCCGGATACTCCAAACTCAGACCCCCCCCACCCCCCCCACCCCCACCCCACATCATCCCGCAGGACAACATCAGCGGCCCCCCACCCTCGCTATGCACCATTGGGCTGCATGGTGGCGCAGTGGTTAGCACTGTTGCCTCGCAGCACGAAGGTCGCAGGTTCCAAACTCGCCTTTCTGCGTGGAGTTGCGTGTTCTCCCCATGCATGCGTGGGTTTTCTCCGGGTACTCTGGTTTCCCCCACAGATCACAACATGCCCTATAGGTAAAAAAAAAAATTGTAAGTCGCTTTGGGTAAAAGCGTCTGCTAAGCACATAAACAACATAAACAACATAAACAGCTATGTGATGGAACCGATCAAAGGAGCCCAGAGAGATTCATCTGACGTGGAAGCAGAGGCTATATCAAGTGCAATATGATCTAACAAAAGGTTTCTATACTGGTTAATGCAGAGAGTTTCTTTATTTTTCCAATTCAAGAGGATAGTTTTCTTAGCGATGCATATGGCAGTCAGAACCACGTGAACCAAAGATGTTGCAGTCGGGACATCATCCAGGTTTCCCAGTAAACAAAGAGAGGGGGAAGTTGGGATATGACATTTCAGACATTTTGACAGATCCTCACATACTCCACCCCAAAATTCCTGGACAGGTGGGCAGGACCACAGTGCATGAATGTAATTGTCAGGATTGTTGTTTGTGCAGTGTGTACAGGTGTCAGACGACACAAACCCCATCCTGAACATCCGATGACCTGTATAGTGTACTCTGTGTAGAATTTTGTACTGTAGTTCTTTTGGTTTTTGTTAGGACTCTAGCAGCAGCATTCTGAATAAACTGCATGTGTTTTACAGCTGTTTTGGGAAAACCAGTTAAGACCATTGCAATAGTCCAGCCTGCTGTAGATGAACGCATGAATGTGTTTCTCTAGGTCTTGTTTTGACATGAGACCTCTGAGTCTTGCTAATTGATCGAGATGATAAAACGCTGATCTAGTTATGGCTTTAAAGTGAACAGTGAAGCTCAGGTCTGAATCAATGGTAACACCAAGATTTCTAACCTGAGTCGTTGTCTTTATTCCTTTGGAGCTAAGTTGAGAAATAGCTTCTGTCCTGTCCTTATTTCCAAAGACAATACCTTCAGTCTTGTCTTTGTTTAACTGAAGGAAACTTGATTGCATCCAGTCATTAACCTGACAGTGCCTAGAGCAGGTGCATATGGGACCATAGTCTATGGAGCTAGGATTGGGACATTATTCAATGTCACTTGTACCAAGTTTTGTAACTTGGAACATGTTTCATGACATGTAACTTTGGATTCATAACTTGTAACTTTAGTTTTCTAACTTGTAATTCTCTATTTGTACTTGTATTTCTTGTTTTGTAACAGGAACATTTCATTTTGTACATGCATTTTTTATTTTGTAAAATCAAACTATTATTTTGTACATTTACTACTCATTTTGTAACATCAAACATTTATTCAGAAACATGAAACTTTCAGTTTTTACCTAGCAGACTTCCAAATAAAAAAAAATCAATTTACATGTTTGAAATCAAAACTCTCTGTTGTGTGACGGGGTGAGTACTCCCTCTTCTCCACAACATCTTTGTAAGACTGTCATTCCAGGAGAGGGCACTCACCAGCTGTGGGGCATTACCGATCAGCGGCAGCTGCAGATCCTCTAATCAACCGCAGCAGAGCTCTATTTAAGAGGAGAGGGAACCACTTCACATCGCTGGATGATTAACTACTCACGGTAGAATCTTGCCACTCAGTACTAGGTTTTACTTGGTCTCTGCTCAGACATTTGTGCTGTCACAGTTTTTGGATTTATCTGGGGTTTTTTTGTGCTTGGATTTTTTGGTGTTTGGACTCAAGTCTGTTTCATCTTCAGGATACTTGGAATCGCTGAACCACAGATGGATGTACCTACCTGGAAGTCACCATAACCCGCCTGGATTACACACTCAAGGTTCACCTCTCCTCTAGCTTCACTTGCCCTCTGCCGCCATCATATGGCTCCCTCTCCTGGACGTACCCCGTCACACCGTTTGCCCTCCCTGCTGGCTTTGGACTCTTGCCGACTACTTCACACTTGGATATCTCCAGGACACTTTTAGTTAGGGTTAATAAATCATTGTTTGAACTTTCTGCCTTTGTCCTGTGATGGTTCTTCATGTCGTGGGTTAAACACCTTCCCAGGAACATGACAGAATCATCCAGCCAAAACGCTAACCCCACGGAATCATCACTCACCGATTTCAGTTCTAGGTTAACTCAGCAGGAACAGGCCCTGCCGGTCTTATTGGAACACCTCCAGATTGTTAACCAACGATCTCAACAGCTGGAGGCCATGATCCGTCAACTTCAACAGGGCTTGACCCAGCTCCAGGCTCAGGACCCCTCTCAGGAGAGAGCCACCACCTCCCAAGGAAAACTCGCCGTTCCTGAGCTCAATACTGAAGGGGCCGCGGCCGCGGAACCCGCCTATTACCACACCGCCCCTGCGCCTCCTGCTCAGACGTACAGTGGAGAGTTCGAGGAGTGCCACAGTTTTCTCCTCCAGTGTCAGTTGGCGTTTGCACGGTCTCCTGGAGCCTTCCACACTGATGTAAGTCGCATTTCTTATATTGTTGGACTGCTACGAGGAAAAGCATTAAGGTGGGCAGAAGCTAAGAGCCACAACCCTGCCTTTTTGGCAGGCCCCTTGGACGTTTTCCTGGCCGAATTTAAGTTGAATTTTGGCTCTGACATATCCCCTATGGACATAAGCAGGAGGCTGTGGACGCTGTCACAGGGGCAGAGGACGGTGGCAGAGATGACCCTGGATTTTCGTACTCTGGCGGCTCGATCCGCCTGGAACGAGGAGGCCCTCATCGCCGCCTTTACGGAGGCTCTAAACAGCCGCATCAGGAACCAGCTCGCCATGTGCCCGGAACCTCAGTCCCTGGAGGGGCTGATCAAGCTGGCCATCTCCCTCGACAAGAGGCACCGGGAGCTTCACGTGCCCACACCCACACCGGCAACTGGGTCAGTAAGTCATTCCTCGGAGAGTCTTCCCTCGGAGGAACCCATGCAATTAGGAAAGACCAAACTCAGCAAGGAGGAACGTGAACATCGCATGAGGTCAGGTCTTTGCATGTACTGTGGGGGGTCTGGGCATTTTGCCAAAGCCTGCCCGGTTCTGGTAAAAGGGGCGTGCCCACCGGTAATGTCGGGACTACTGGTGGGCAGTCAGAACTCTAAGGGGTCCCGCAGTGTGTTACCTTGTATGTTGTATGCTAATGCTAAACGGTTTCCGGTTGATGCTTTGTTGGATTCAGGTTGTGAACAATCTTTGATTGACACAGAACGAGTACGTCAGTGGGGAATTCCCACGACCCGGCTCTCCACTCTACTCGCGGTGGCGGCTCTGGATGGACGCAGCTTAACCACCATCACGCATCGGACTGTCCCGGTAAAACTCAGGGTGTCGGGAAATCATGTGGAGGAAATAGAGTTTTTTATTTTTCCCTCCCTACAGACTGCAGTAGTGCTCGGTCACCCTTGGCTCCTCCGCCACAATCCCCAGGTGAACTGGGAGACGGGAAGAGTGGAGGGGTGGAGCCCGAGATGCTCCCAGTCCTGCCTCGGAGCAGCCCCTCCTAACATCAGCGCTTTTAGACCGCCATCAGCCGAGAAGATTGACCTGTCTAATGTACCCCAGGAGTATCACGACCTCGCACAGGTATTTAGTAAGGACAGAGCTACTTCTCTTCCTCCACACAGGCCTTTTGACTGTAGCATAGAGCTGCTGCCTGGGGCTCCTCTTCCCAGCAGTCGTCTGTACCACCTCTCCAGACCTGAGCAGGAGAGCATGGAGACCTACATACAGGAATCCCTGGCCGCTGGACTCATTCGACCCTCTTCCTCTCCCCTGGGCGCGGGGTTTTTCTTCGTCCCAAAGAAGGAAGGTACCCTCAGACCTTGCATAGACTATAGAAGACTAAACCAGATCACTGTAAAGAATAAATACCCATTGCCTCTACTCGGCTCGACCTTCGAACCTGTGCAGAACGCACGGGTGTTTAGCCGTCTGGATCTTAGGAACGCGTACCACCTGGTGCGCATCAGGCAAGGGGATGAGTGGAAGACGGCTTTTAAGACTCCTATTGGACATTATGAGTATTTGGTTATGCCTTTTGGGTTGACTAACGCCCCTGCTGTATTCCAGGCGCTTGTGAACTCTGTGTAGGGCGATTTCCTGAATAAGTTTGTAACAGTTTATTTAGACATTTTGATTTTTTCAGAGGACTCTGCACAGCATGTGGAACATGTTAGAGCGGTTCTCCAGCGGTTATTGGAGAATCGCTTATATGTCAAAGCAGAGAAGTGTTTGTTTCATGTCCCACAGGTCAAGTTCCTCGGGTTCATCGTGGAACACGGGAGGCTCAGAGCGGATCCGGAGAAGGTCCGCGGGGTCACGGAGTGGCCCACCCCCTCATCCAGGAAACAGCTGCAGCGCTTCCTGGGATTTGCGAACTTTTACCGGCGCTTCATTAAGGGATACAGCCAGGTAGCCGCACCGCTAACTAACTTAACGTCTGTGAAACGCCCATTTGTCTGGTCCCCAGAAGCCGAGGCTGCTTTCCAGGAACTTAAGAGGCGCTTCACCGCCGCTCCAGTCCTCCACAGACCCGATCCCCAGAGGTAGTTCGTGCTAGAGGTGGATGCATCTGAGACCGGGGTGGGGGCGGTCCTCTCACAGGTAGCGCCCGAGGACAATAAACTGCACCCGTGTGCCTTTTTCTCCAGGCGGCTGTCCCCGACGGAAAGCCGTTACGACGTGGGAGACCGGGAGCTGCTCGCGGTGAAACTCGCCATCGAGGAATGGAGGCATTGGCTGAAAGGAGCGGAACAGCCGTTCCTAATATGGACAGACCACAAGAACTTAATCTATCTGAAAGAAGCCAAACGTCTTAACCCCCGCCAATACAGGTGGTCGTTGTTTTTCTCACGCTTTAATTTTCAGATTTCTTATCGCCCTGGATCAAAGAACACTAAACCCGATGCCTTATCCAGACTGTATGCACCAGACCAAGAACCCGAGCCCGAACCCATCCTTCCTTCGTCGTGTGTGGTAGGTGGGATCACCTGGGAGATCCGGGACAAGGTTTTGGAGGCACTCAAAACCGAGCCCGGACCAGGGGGACCCCCAGGGAGGCTATTCGTTCCTCAGGCGCTTAGGGAGCAGGTTATACATTGGGCACACACAGGAAGGTTTTCCATTCATCCAGGTGTGGGACGCACTATAGCTCTGATACGACGGACCTTCTGGTGGCCCTCCATGTATATAGACATTAAGAACTATATTTCAGCTTGTCATGTGTGCGCTCAGCAAAAGGGAGACCACCGAGCCCCAGCTGGGCTCCTCTGTCCCCTTCCTAATCCGTCACGTCCCTGGTCGCATTTAGCGCTTGATTTTGTTGTAGGTCTTCCAGAATCTCAGGGCTTCACATGTATCATGTCATTTGGTGCCTCTTAAAGGCCTTCCCTCTTCCACTGTTACTGCCAAACTCCTTGTGAAGCATGTTTTTAGGCTGCATGGTATTCCCACGGAGATTCTGTCTGACCGGGGTCCCCAATTCGTGGCTCGGGTCTGGAAAGAGTTCGCAGAAGCTCTGGGCGCCAAGGTCGCCCTCACCTCCGGCCACCATCCTCAGACTAATGGGCAGTGTGAGCGGTTAAACCAAGAGCTGGGCGCCATGCTGCATTGTGTCTGCTCCTCCCAGCCCAACACCTGGAGCACACATTTAGCATGGATCGAGTATGCTCACAACTGCCATGTATCCACCTCCACCGGTCAGTCACCATTTGAGGCGTCTCTGGGTTACCAACCCTCACTGTTTCCACAGCAGTCCTCGGCTTCATTCTCCATCCCGCAGTTTCTCAGGGGGGCCAGACGGGCATGGGCCTCTACCCGGGCGGCTTTGGAGCGCACTGCCGCCAGAAACAAGCAGCTGGCAGACCGACACCGGCGCCCCGCCCCGCTGTACTCTCCTGGTCAGAATGTTTGGCTGTCTTCCCGGGACATCCCGCTAAAGGCCTCCTCTAGGAAGCTCACTCCTAGGTTCATCGGCCCCTTCAGGGTCCTGGACACGCCTACTCCCACCACGGTTCGGCTGGACCTCCCCAGGAATATGAAGGTACACCCTGTATTTCACATTTCCTTGGTTAAACCCGTTGGTTCCAGTCCTCTTTGCCCTGCTCCTGCGCCTCCGCCGCCGGCCCGGCTCTACAAGGGGGGACTGGTCTACTCAGTCCGGCGGATCCTCGACTCCCGACCCCGTGGTCGTGGGGTCCAGTACCTGGTCGACTGGGAGGGGTACGGCCCAGAGGAACGCTCCTGGGTCCCGCGCTCCTTCATCGTGGACCATTCCCTCATTCGGGACTACGAGGAGTCGGTTGCTAGGACGCCAGGTGGCGTCCGTTGAGGGGGGGGCATTGTTGTGTGACGGGGTGAGTAC
The DNA here is from genome assembly GCF_043380555.1 of Nothobranchius furzeri. Taxonomy (NCBI): domain Eukaryota; kingdom Metazoa; phylum Chordata; class Actinopteri; order Cyprinodontiformes; family Nothobranchiidae; genus Nothobranchius; species Nothobranchius furzeri. The sequence goes on from NC_091752.1 coordinate 31,886,754, forward strand.
TCCCTCTTCTCCACAACATCTTTGTAAGACTGTCATTCCAGGAGAGGGCACTCACCAGCTGTGGGGCATTACCGATCAGCGGCAGCTGCAGATCCTCTAATCAACCGCAGCAGAGCTCTATTTAAGAGGAGAGGGAACCACTTCACATCGCTGGATGATTAACTACTCACGGTAGAATCTTGCCACTCAGTACTAGGTTTTACTTGGTCTCTGCTCAGACATTTGTGCTGTCACAGTTTTTGGATTTATCTGGGGTTTTTTTTGTGCTTGGATTTTTTGGTGTTTGGACTCAAGTCTGTTTCATCTTCAGGATACTTGGAATCGCTGAACCACAGATGGATGTACCTACCTGGAAGTCACCATAACCCGCCTGGATTACACACTCAAGGTTCACCTCTCCTCCAGCTTCACTTGCCCTCTGCCGCCATCATCTGGCTCCCTCTCCTGGACGTACCGCGTCACACCGTTTGCCCTCCCTGCTGGCTTTGGACTCTTGCCGACTACTTCACACTTGGATATCTCCAGGACACTTTTAGTTAGGGTTAATAAATCATTGTTTGAACTTTCTGCCTTTGTCCTGTGATGGTTCTTCATGTCGTGGGTTAAACACCTTCCCAGGAACATGACACTCTCAAAAACACGCATTTCATTCTACAGATACAAACCTCAAATCTACAGTGTTACAAATAATTATGTCTCAGTTCTAGCCTTGGTGGGAGGAACTTGAGTGGAACCAATGAGAGCATTAGTCTTAGCTACCAATCACGTTTCTCGAATTCCTGTCCAATCATTGGGAGAGGAGGGCGGGGTTCTGTCAGAGCTGTAGAAAGAGAGAGTTATGACACTCTTTGAACTCTACATGTTCTGCTCTCAACTGCACAAGGCTGCAATTAAACTGTTAAATGTGGCAGGAAATAAACTACAGTAATACACCACTCTACAGGCACATTTTGAGGAGGGACAGTTTACTAAGCTTAGGCAAGGCAAGGTGAGACTCAGAGCTGATGCTGTGTTTGTTCATCGCCCTGAACAAAGGAGGAGGAAGGATCCTGCAGTGAGAAGTACAGCAGAACTACTGCATGTTGATCCACTGACCAGTGACCACACATATTGTACTCAAGGAAACAGTGGTACGAATCTTTAGAAATATTAGACATTTGTATTTATTTTTCTTTAAAAATGATTCTTTATTCTAACAGTGCCATTATAATTTCAGAGAAAGAGGAAAGCAGGTACAGCAGTGAGGCAAATGAGATGAGGGAAAGTGAGAGGGGACATGAGATGGTATCAGGAGAGAGGGACATCCCAGGAAGCCATGAGGAGCCGGCGTCAGGGCCAGGAGGAGAAAGGAACAGGCCATGCAACCAGGGAACCCAGCTGGAAAACCTAAGGGAGGAAATACAAGATCAAAAAGGCATGAAAAACACAAGAGGCATTAAATGGAGTAAACAGACAATCAAAAAGGCCGTACAACTCCGTTTTTCAGTGGGTTCAACAGGCTACAGGTTTCTTCAGGACATGAGTATCCCTCTGCCTGATGTTAGAACCTGCAAAGACAAATGCAGCCCGTTAAACTGGAACCAGGTGTGTTAGGAGAGGTGTGTGACATGCTCAGTTTGAAGGTTAAAAATCTGACAGAGATGGAAAGAGAGTGTGTGCTCACTGTGGATGAGATGGCAATCACTCCAGGCGAGCATCACTCCATCACAGACCCAACTGGGATTTGCCACCACCGTTGTTCCTGGTCAGCTCTCCGCTCAGCCACTATGAAAACATGAAGATGGACACACAACACAGTTTAACCTGGTTACATAAGATTTTTTTTTTAGTTTGACATTATGTTATTGTTAATTCTTATTTCTTGTCATTCCTTACTTAATAACAAAATTGCAAATGCTAATATTATAAAGCAAGTGGAAATGAGCAGTTTTATGGAAAATGTTTAATTTTTCAAAGTTATTGTGTTCGACTACTATTCTTGAAATATCGTAATTTTATTCTTATTACTTGAGTACACAAAACAGAACAACATATCTTCTTACGTTTGTAATCCTGTTTGTCTCATGCTTCAGCAGTTCGTTGCAGTCAGCGTTATTAACTGAAAAATATTCAATAATTACTTGTCTTCACAATCACATTTTTCTTTATTATTGGTCTCTCCATTTGTGCTTCCATTTCTGATGCATGTTCGTGTTGATACAGCAACCAGCAACGTATTGTACAAAAAATCCCAAATAAAACTAATAATGTAAAAAGTTTATAACCTATTTCAAACTGTGGGGAATGTTTTTAAAACGTAGAATCAAACAAACTGAAATAAACCCGTCTACAGCTCGTCAAGCTTGTCTAACACTCCTGCTCACAATCAACAAGCTGCACACAATTAGCTCATTAAAGGTTATCTAGCTAAAACTGGTAACATAAAATATCATCGTTGGCTTATTTTGGTACGAAGCGGTTAGCTAACGCTTCACAATGCAACAAAATGATGACATTTCATCAACTTACCGGAGAAAATCCTTCCGAAACACCGAAAATGAACTACGGTCAATGCAGCAGCGGGGGCTGTTTGGACCTATTCGAAACTACATGAACCACGTGACTTCCGCATTCCATTCTTTCCACAAAAGTCTATTGGAGTGTCGTAACTCTCTCTACAGCTCTGACAGAACCCTGCCCTCCTCTCCCAATGATTGGACAGGAATTCGAGAAACGTGATTGGTAGCTAAGACTCGTGCTCTCATTGGTTCCACCCAAGTTCCTCCCACCAAAGCTAGAATTGAGACAAAATTATTTGTAACACTGTAGATTTGAGGTTTGTACCTGTAGAATGAAATGTGTGTTTTGAGAGTTTTGATTTCTAACATGTACATTGATTTTTTTATTTTTTTATTTTGGAAGTCTGCTAGGTAAAAACCGAGTTTCATGTTTCTGAATGAATGTTTGATGTTACAAAATGAGTAGTAAATGTACAAAATAAAAGTTTGATTTTACAAAATAAAAAATACATGTACGAAATGAAAATTTCCTGTTACAAAACAAGAAACACATGTACAAATTAAGATTTACAAGTTAGAAAGCTAAAGTTACAAGTTACGAATCCAAAGTTACATGTCATGAAACATGTTCCAAGTTACAAAACTTGGTACAAGTTACATTGAATATTGTCCCAATCCTAGCTCCATAAGAGTCTAGGGGGCCAGATTCATTAGCTGATAGAACTAGGTAGATCTAGGTGTCATCTGCATAACTATGGTAGGTGCTGTTACTGTTTATGACCTGGCCCAGGGGGGGCATGTAGAGATTGAAAAGCAGTGGTCCAAAAGTTGAGCCTTTGGGGACACCGCATGACTGGGCAATCTGTTTTGATTTGTGTTCACTAATGGAAACAACATAACTCTTCTCTGCGAGGTATGATTGGAACCAACTATGGATTTAAAGAAAATCTCCTTAATTTTAAAGCTTTAATGTAAACAAACAGCAACACAATAGTTTTTTTAATAGCTTTAATCTATGAAAACTATGCTATTGTAGAGAGTTGAAAATAGCTTTCTAGTAAAATCTGGTATCAGAAATAAGATGGGGAAAACAGCCCCCCCCCCCCCCCCCCCCCCCCCAAAGGTTGTTGTTATGATTGTATGTGTGTACCTGTCAGTTTACAATGCTATTCCGCATACAGCCGCTAGAGGGCGCATTACGCGCAGTGGTATCAAGTAGCGTGCGTTTTGGGGCACAGAGGAAGAATAAACCTTCCTGTTGTGAAACTGACATCAGCTCAACGTGTGTCCCTTTTTCTATTCTTTATCACAGGTTAGTAAAGGCATTTAAGTGAATGTATACTGCAGACCTTACAAACAGAGTATGTTGTTCATGTGGGTAATGAGCGCAACTCGCTAAAGAAATTGGATTCGTTCTGAGTTGCGTCTGAACTGTGGGTTGAGGCTGCGGGTAAAAGGATGCTAATGCTAGCGGACTGGGCTAATGTGGGATACTGAGTGTGTGTGGGGAAGCTAAGTGTGAGAGACTTCGGGACTGTGAACTCTTAAGGTGGTAGGCACTCTGATAAATTGGTTTTATGCTACGTTTTAGTCCTCTGGTTGATGTTGTGGTTACAAGAACAAGTTTGTGGTTTAAGATGAAGACATTTATAGAGTGTTATAAGGAAACTGTTTGATCAATGCTGACTGCACAGTAGTAGTGAACGCCGTTAAAGGAGCATTGCACTCTATATAGTTGTAGATTGTATAAGAACAGTGGAAATACATTTCACATAAATAAGTTAATGCTGAACGAGAATTAAAATGTTTAAAAATGAGTTAATTTTATGATGTTGTAAATGTAGTTAAAACAAAGTACAGAGTACCCTATTGTGTTTTGTTTATCTTGGTGAAATAAATGTGTTCATTGTGATCCATTTTGAATCTGATGTTGTAAATGGATTTAAGCCACCCTTTGTTCATGTTTTGTCAAAATTGGAGAGAAGAATAAACCTTCCTGTTGTGAAACTGACATCAGCTCAACGTGTGTCCCTTTTTCTATTCTTTATCACAGACACACGTTATTGAACAGGAAACCAGTTGCCCCTCTGGTCATCATCTTAGGGAGGCAACACGATATTATGTCAGATTTCTGAAAACCCTATTTAATGACTTCTCTATGAATTTGGTAGAGAGTACGAAATAATTATGTGCCCCCTATTTACCACGGCACTTAAAGCTAAGGCAGTTTATCAGCCTTTATTGCTGAAATGAAGCTGATAATTACTGTATGACAGAGGCTGTAAAGCCACACATGTGCTATGATTTGTGCCAGAAGCTGCGGGTCTGACTGTCACGCAGAAGCAGGTTACTAACACATCCATCCACCCACATCTCAGACAAGGTGGGTGTTATGACGCTGCTCCACTGATGTGTGACTACACACGCATCTTATCGCCGTCAGTAAACGAGAGAAAAGGCCAACGCCACTATCCTCGGTCCCCATGGAGAACTGCAGCTGCCTCCTTTACCAAACGCTCAGTTCAGCATTCCACAGAGAAGGGAGCATGGCCATGTTTTTTCCTTTCTCTTAAAGAAAAATTGAATAAGTCAGCAACTGAAAATTTCAATCTGAGCATTAACTTCTTTTTTTAATTAACCCTCAGGCTTCAGTTTTACTTACCACTCTTTAGTCATTAGAAGACAAAAACGTCTGCTAGTAAAAGTGACTATAAAAATGTATAAATTGATTTCGTTTTTTCCATACATCTGAGTTATTTTCCTAAATTATCTTTCCACCAAAATCAGTAATTTCTCCATTAGGGAAACAGGCAAGAAAGAGAGGTTTTGCAATAAAATTGTGTGCCATATTCACAAACACTGCTAAAATGGCATGATAATGTAGCGTTATGGATTTATGCTCTTTTATGAAAGAGAAACCATGCTACGTATTAATTCGGAATATTAATTTTAATAAATCAATAACCAAATTTTATATTGTTCAGAAGACTCAAAGGTTGTTTTCATCCATAAACTGCCGATAATATCTGAGTGTCTGTGTTTCAGTTCAATGAGGAAACAAGTATGAAGGATTAAAAGTTTTAATTCTTCAAATTAAACTAATGATTTTGAAAATTGACAAACAGGAAATAACAATCACATTGGCAACTTTGTGGGACAATCTTTTAACAGTTTATATGCTGTTCTTGCTCAAATAGACCTTCTGGTGAATTTATGAAGATTGAGAATGTTGTGACATGAATGCGTGTGTGAGTCTGATTTTGCTTCAAGAAGAAACAGGTGTCTGAGTGAAGTGATGGTTTGGATAAACTTAGGTCTTATCAGAGAACTGCATCAAACGCTAAAACCGTGCTCTGTCTCACCGAACTCTTGTGGACCCTCTTTCGGATCCGGGCCGTGGAGGATGTTGTGGTTCATCCAGATGACACCGGCGGCTGACAGGAGACATAGGTGTCGAACGGAACCGGTCCAGAGTTGCCCTCGGTACACGTGGATGGTAGAGCGTTTTATCGATGCGCTTTCTTAAGTTAATTCACTCAGAAATCAAAAGACTCGGTAATGAGTCTTCGTTAGAAGTCGCGATTCAGCTATTCTGCCTGGCTTGGCAGAAACAGCGTGAAAGGGGGGAAGAACGAGCCAACAGGCTCTGCCCCCCCTTTGGTTTTCAGGTCTGTTCTCTCTCGTTGTCCAACACGAACTGAATCAAAAGACTGAAAACTTACCAAAAACCTTTCTCTTCTCAAAGCAAAACATGTGCGTCATCAAATGTGTCTGGATTTTACTGTGGGAAGGTGTGTGTGAATGTTTGTGTGCTTGAGTGTGAAGGTCAGTACCAAACATTCAACATTATCTACTTAAGTGTGGATTCATTAATCCATTATAATTACCCCAAAGCATAAGAACCATTCATTTGATTAAACACATTTATAATGAGCAAAATGATAATGGTTATTTTAACATTAAAATCAAGAAAAAGAAGTTTAAACTTTATGTTTTGACTTGGTCTGGGTACAACTCATGTAAACACATCTTCTGGTAGACTGCAGGTGGCAGATGTTATGGTTTCCTCCCAGACTCGCTGGCGTTCAGGTCTTAATCTGTGGGTGAAAGTTCTCAGCGACCCAGCTTTGACACAGCTGAGTCCAACACCACCATTGTGACAGAAAACCCATATTTCCTCACGTTACATTCCCCCCTTTTGTGACGACATGGAGGTCAAGCAGAGGCCACCTGACGTCACAACCACAATAACGTGATGTACTCGTAAAGGTAGACATCCCAGATGAAGGCAGGAACGATGAAGCGTCACCACAGGTCTCGTGTAGAAGGGAGTCTATCCTGATCAGATGATTAAGGCCAAAACTGTTGCAATCATTGTAAAGTAATCCACTTAGGAATCTTGAAAGCAGAGCTATTTCAATAGCAGTTAATTTTCATCAGCAATAATGCAAAGGTATGCAAAGGATAAGCAGCTCGTGTGCCACACGGAGCTGGGCAGGTGATGTATTCCCCAGGCGTAGTCCAGGCGAAGTCCAGCGCAGACCGCGACCCATCTCGAACCACGACCGAAGCCCCATGCGACAGGAAACCAGTTGAAGGATGGTGAAGACGACCCCTCTGATGGGATGTAGTCCATACGAGCTCGGAGAAGGAGACAAAGTGAGACAGCCCACACGATAGATAGCATTTGATGCAAAACAAAGAAATCAATCAAAACCTATCTATGGGTGCCTCTGGGAAAATGTGGGTGCCTTTTGTGAATTATCTAAAGAAGAAATGTACTGCACCCTGTTCTACGTGTCATGTAAAAACGTGATGCAGGGAAAACACAAATAAAAGAAAGTAAATCCTAACTGATATGTGAAACTCAGCAGGCTGCATTAATTAAAGGCATATATATAAAGGAAATAATCATGAAAATGAAGGGCAAATTGGCTTGTGGCCCTTTAAGGGAAACAGTAACAAAATAAAATTAACTTTGTAATCAAATATAATCATGCTACACAAAGCACTAATAAAAAGATAGAGATGTAAATCAGTTCTAAAAATGTAAATCAGTAGGTTAGTAATCCCTAAAGATGTGAGTTAGTAACAGGACCCTGGCTGGAGGCAGGTAACCTGAAAAAAAAACCCAAAGGATATCACATTTGTTAAAAATTCATCCCACAAACAAGAGAATTTGTAACGGTCCACCAGTCAGTGGAAAAGAATCCGGTCAGAATAGAGTCGGTCAGAATAGAGTTTTGAATCTGGTATTGCGGACCCACAGAGACACGAGTTTGGACGTATCTGTGGGAGCAGGCTCATAAGCGATTTGGTTATCAAACTGTTTGTATCTTGTGTTACGAACCCACAGGGAAACATGTTTGAATTTACCTGAGGGTCCCGTTTGGAACTGGAGCGAAGCTGATGGTTTAGCTGTTAGATCAGAACCTGATTTTACCTGCTCAAAGTTGTGTTGCAGCTTTACGGAGGCGACTTTGTTGTGATCAGAAATAGTAGTGAACTGGAAATGCGAAAATGATGCTCGCAAAGCAGGAGGAGGCTCCCCACCCCCCTTTTGTTTCTCAAACTTATGCCGTGTCTTTGAGACAGGAGAAGCATAACAAAGAACAGTTCTTAAGCTCTTAAAAGCCCTAATACCAAGAAGATGCACATTGTCACCTGAATCGTGCTGAAAGAGTAGGTGTTCAGATGTCCAAAGACCTGGAGGTGTTGGACCTGGAGGTTCTGAAAAGGAGTGATCCAAGGATGGTTGTGTCACGGGTGTCAAAGCAAACCTAGCTATGTTTAGAATCAGATACAGACATGTCGCTAGCTTTAGGAACATGGTCTGTCCTGAAAACTGAAGCCAAGAATACTTTATTCCCAAGAATGATGGAGGTTCCCACACAGAATCAGAAAAACCCGGTTTAACCAGAGTATTTACAGACTGACTAGAACTCCGCCCCGTAGAAGGTGCAGCACCTAACTCCGGGTCGGAGGTCAATGTTGTCAGCTGAATTGGTGGAAGGTCAGTGTCGATTTCTGCAATGACCCGCCCGCTCGGAGGAGGCGTTCCCCCGAACCGGTTGAAGTCCGCAACGGAAAACTCAGAGCCACTCAGCACCCCCCCTTTGTCAGGAGGGGCCCCGAGCATAGCATCACTGCACGCACCTACACCTCCCGGGCCGGGTTGCCTTCCCGAGCCCGTGAGAGAGGTGTGCGCAGCAACCACCGAGCCACCTTTAATATCGCCACTGACCACAGGACTGCTGGAAACCGCAGGGTTTTCTGCGTCGTCGTGGTCACCTGTAAGAGAAATCACAGGAAAGAGAGCACAGAGGCCCGAGACTAAGTCACACCCCTGTGAAAGGAGAAAGGAATTGGCCACCGTATTAGCAGAGGTCACAAACTGAAAAGTGACAAGGTCATTCACATAAAGATCAAGATGTCCGGGCACAAACCCCTTAAATGGCATGGTAGCTCCGTCCGGAGACCACAAGTGTTTCACGGCGGCTGACGTTTCCATCACGCCCCGATAAAGAAGCTGGTTTGTGCATGAGGCGGACTGACGAGTAAAACAGACCTCTGACTGAAGCGGTGGGTCACAGCCTGAAGATTTCACACCCATGCTGGAGAGATGTTCAGCCTTTAACATGGATGACAGAGGAGAAGCATCAGGAAACAAAGGGTTAAGCACAACCTGTTTGTCAGAGAGGTTAACCATAGGCTCAAGAGATTTATTCAGCTTAAAAGCAGCAGAGAAAGTGTTGTTTATTTCAAACCCTGATATTGACGGTGGGTTTTTGACCCCCTGGAAGAAATAAAAGTAAAGAAAAAGCGTTATGACTGTAAACAGCATGTTGCATGAATTCACGTCATGAATTGCAGACCAGAACCACCTCCGACCCAGTGCAGCTGGCACCGAACCGCAGCCACTAGTCCCCACTGCTCCCGACCGGCGGCACCCGCCTAAAACGGGCCCGTTCGGGCGGGCGGAGGGACCAGCGATGCTCGGCCGGTGAGCAGTCCCCCGCGTCTTGGCATGTTCTGGAAGCAGAACGTCAGAGAACCTTACACCAGGTGTAACAGTGCAAGAAAGATTTTGTCGTGTCTCGTCCATCTCCCATTAAGTTCAGAGCAACTCGCGTTTTTACCTTCTGAGCCGACGTAAAACTCCGGGCAGATTCCTTAATATGTCTCACACAAACAAGGACTGTCCGTAGCCTACTTAACTTTATGACACAGGGTAAAACAAGGAATTGTTGATAGAGAAATGAATACACACAACTTCACAAGATGGAAGAAAAAGGCATGGATCCGAGCGATGGAGGCTGTGAAAGCCGACCCGATCACCGGTCCAAAATAAAAATAATAAAAAAAAATAATAAACCCTACGCTGCCGAGATGCTATCAGACGGACAAACGTAGCAAAATGTAGATTCTACACACCGTAGCGATTTACAAGAATCACCGCCAATGCGGGTTTTGTGAGGACACAGACTGACTGTGTCAGAAATGGTATGACAATCTAACGGGACGCGTTCCCTTTTTGTCTAACTGTGGTGCTAGCTTAGCTCTCCGGCCAGGTCTAGCGTTCTTTGTCTGTAGCGACCAGACTTAAATTTTCCCGATTAACAAGTAGGCGTCTCGCCCCGCTTGTAATACGGACTTCAAAAAACGTACGCAATCTGAATGCAGTAACGCGTGACGGCCATAACCCGGCTTACGACGTTTACCGTGCAATCAAGCAACAGTAGGTGCCTACGGGCATTCCGTTCAGATTGTTTCTATAAGTCGCCCATGCAATGGAGATATTTTCCACAATAGCTCGCCCACAGTGTCAACACACTGAGACGAAAGGTGTCCGAGAATTTAGTCTCGGTTCTGAGGTTCGGAGAATTTAGTGATAATTTTAGGAACTGAGGATAAGCTGCTCACGGTAGCTCACCCAGCAATGGTCAGAGCGGAAACGTAGCTTTCCGACCTGAGGTTAGACTAGAGACGCGGCGGCGCGTCAAAATGGACAGAATTGAGTCAAAAGCACAACTCACACGTTCGCTCCGAAGGCGAAGATGGGATAAATCAAAGTTAGGTCTGTAATTTGCGGTCAATTTGAGATCGGAGATCTTCCCGGTCAAGTTTCCACCAGGACGCCTCCCGGAAGAGTGACTTCAGCGGAACAATTTCCGGTTAAGTTCAAAATAAGACATCAAAGTGAAACACAGAGAAAAGCGTTGTTTGTAGCTTTTAGATGTAAGAAATCAGACATATCGCAGATATAGAAGACTGGATACGCTCGCCATTAAATGTAGCGTTATGGATTTATGCTCTTTTATGAAAGAGAAACCATGCTACGTATTAATTCGGAATATTAATTTTAATAAATCAATAACCAAATTTTATATTGTTCAGAAGACTCAAAGGTTGTTTTCATCCATAAACTGCCGATAATATCTGAGTGTCTGTGTTTCAGTTCAATGAGGAAACAAGTTTGAAGGATTAAAAGTTTTAATTCTTCAAATTAAACTAATGATTTTGAAAATTGACAAACAGGAAATAACAATCACATTGGCAACTTTGTGGGACAATCTTTTAACAGTTTATATGCTGTTCTTGCTCAAATAGACCTTCTGGTGAATTTATGAAGATTGAGAATGTTGTGACATGAATGCGTGTGTGAGTCTGATTTTGCTTCAAGAAGAAACAGGTGTCTGAGTGAAGTGATGGTTTGGATAAACTTAGGTCTTATCAGAGAACTGCATCAAACGCTAAAACCGTGCTCTGTCTCACCGAACTCTTGTGGACCCTCTTTCGGATCCGGGCCGTGGAGGATGTTGTGGTTCATCCAGATGACACCGGCGGCTGACAGGAGACATAGGTGTCGAACGGAACCGGTCCAGAGTTGCCCTCGGTACACGTGGATGGTAGAGCGTTTTATCGATGCGCTTTCTTAAGTTAATTCACTCAGAAATCAAAAGACTCGGTAATGAGTCTTCGTTAGAAGTCGCGATTCAGCTATTCTGCCTGGCTTGGCAGAAACAGCGTGAAAGGGGGGAAGAACGAGCCAACAGGCTCTGCCCCCCCTTTGGTTTTCAGGTCTGTTCTCTCTCGTTGTCCAACACGAACTGAATCAAAAGACTGAAAACTTACCAAAAACCTTTCTCTTCTCAAAGCAAAACATGTGCGTCATCAAATGTGTCTGGATTTTACTGTGGGAAGGTGTGTGTGAATGTTTGTGTGCTTGAGTGTGAAGGTCAGTACCAAACATTCAACATTATCTACTTAAGTGTGGATTCATTAATCCATTATAATTACCCCAAAGCATAAGAACCATTCATTTGATTAAACACATTTATAATGAGCAAAATGATAATGGTTATTTTAACATTAAAATCAAGAAAAAGAAGTTTAAACTTTATGTTTTGACTTGGTCTGGGTACAACTCATGTAAACACATCTTCTGGTAGACTGCAGGTGGCAGATGTTATGGTTTCCTCCCAGACTCGCTGGCGTTCAGGTCTTAATCTGTGGGTGAAAGTTCTCAGCGACCCAGCTTTGACACAGCTGAGTCCAACACCACCATTGTGACAGAAAACCCATATTTCCTCACGTTACAATAATGAAAAGGGAAAAACTACCCAAAGGGACAAAAACATCCCTAATGAAACCTGAAGGTTAAAACGCTTTTAAATATACTTACAAGCACATTTGGAAATAATAAATCAACTACAGTTGCACAGTGCTTTTCTAAGTCAGATGTATGACTCCAAAGCACTTTACAGTACAGTCATTTATTCTTTCATTCACACACTGACCAAAGCCATACAAACACAGGCGCCACCGGTACCTTCGGTCACCACTAGCTGGCAAGGAGGGTGAAGTATTTCACAAGGACACCACAACTGTCATCTACAAAGCCTGTTCGAACCAGCACCCCACCGGTTACAGGGGGAACTCTTTACTCCTGAACCATCGTCACCTCACGATAGTTCTATATTACACATCTCATAATGTGTTGTATCATTGAAATGAGGAAGTATCTGTCACAAAAGACAGCAGAAAAATCTGCTGAAGATCACACCTCTCAGCCAAAACTTCATTTAATGCTGATTTTCTTTTCAAATAGTCAAATGTCACAAAAAGACCTTGCAATCAGAGTTTTTGCTTCTATGGTGGATGGTCAAGTCAACTTGAAGAAACTGTCTTATACGTTTGAAGATAAAAATTCCGTTTTTAAATAATTTGCTTCATCAAACAGGCAATGATTACTGAGCAGGTGAGTGAGAAGTAGAAGGAGGGTGAAAAAATGAAAAGAGGAAATAAACAAAGGTTAGGTTACAAATTTAACAAATCCAGAAGTTCTCATGAGCCTTTGACAACAGAAACACACCAACAAAACATTAGTGAAACAAAAAAAGATATGACGTAAAAAAATTAAATAACGGACCCATACCATATCATATCATACCAGTTTATTTATCAAATGCATCTGAAAACAGCGTGTGAGCTGGCCAAAGTGCCTCACAGGTTACACAGTAAATATACACGGCTAACAAGCCAGCACAAGCAAAGTATAATACATAAAATAAAACAGGAGAGGTCCAATCAGCCGACTGTGACCGTCAATGACACCAGATAAGGTCAAACAGATGAAAACACACTAAGAGAGCTAAAATATTACACACTAGTGTCGCGATTCAATCATTATCAATAAAAGCATTAAAAGCTAAAGTGAAAATCATTTTTGAGTCATGATTTAAAGCCAGATCATAAAAATGAGTCTGGACTTGAAATCCTCAACAGTAGGTGACTAGCAGATTGTGATGGGCAGAGCTCTTGGTTCCAAAGTACAGGGCAGCATGCATGAAGGCCCCATTCCCTTCATGTTTAATATTTCATAGTGGGTGTACAGAGTAACAGGCGGTCAGCAGATCGCAACAAACACTTTGGCACATATGGTTTAAGCAGGTCAGACAAATAGGCTGGTGCCAGGTCATTTAGTGCCTTGAATGCAAACAGCAGGATTTTAAATTGTATTCTTAACAGAACCAGAAACCAAACTGGTGTGACATGACTCCACCTGTTAGTCAAAAACCTTGCTGCAACATTCTGAACAATCTGCAGTCTGTTTGTAGCTGAAACAGGAGCACCAACAAGCAGTGAGTTTGCATAGTCTAGACGGGAGGTAATGAATCACTGATCCCAAGCGCGACCACTTCAACACTGGTTTCAGGCGAGTCAAATGGGCAACTGAAAGAAACATGCCTTCACTACTGCGTCAATTTGTGCTACCATTGTAACAACTGCAAAACCCTCCTTAAACCAGGACCACAGCAAGAGGAGGCCCATGGCCATCAGGGTGTTGTAGCAAGACATGGGTTCCTGGCTTGCATGTACATCTTGGTATAACCTCTTCACCTCTCTGCACAAGTAAATTGAAAAAATGAAAATAATATTTATAGAAAAATCTTAATCAAACCAAAAATGTTCATTTGACTTCATAACTCCACATTTACCAATCACATCATGGACCTGCACATCAGAACTTAACATCATATTAATATTCTGCTCATAAAATCTGAGTTTATTCCTCCACAGGTAAGAGAGCTGGCTGATTGATGCTCATGCTTTCATTCTGATGAGAAAAAAAAGTGCTACTGCAAGAGTTTGACCTTCATGAACTTTGCATTCACAACTAAATATTCCCTTGGGAAATAAGGTGGTAGAAACATGAGTTGGTTGCTACTCCCTCTCAGTCATCCACCCAATTCCAATGCAGAAACATATGAATAATAAAACAGCTGCTTTGATGTGCTTTAATTAAATTTTATCCAACAGAAATGAGAGTTTTGTCCAAGCAAAAACAAATGATTTTAAGAGCTTCTGAAACTGTGCAGGATGCAGCCAAATGTGTTCAGTTATTACAAAGTCTGTTTTCGGTCGTGCATCCAATTACCACAAATTCACTTGATAGATATCTTAATACCTCACTAGTTGATTTTGTGATAAAATGTTGACATATGTAGCAGAAATCCACATTTTACATCCTCAGGTTAACTTTGTATGGATTTACATGGAAAAGAACAATAACATTGTCACACAAAGGGTTCTTTCACATTCAGCTGAAGGAAATAAAAAGGGGAATTTGAAACTGGCCCGCAGTTGAGCATTCTGGCTAACTCCTACATTTTCTTCCCAAGAACGTAAATTTTACCAAGTGACTTGTTAAGTCGGACATCATCAGGACTTGGTCTGTCTTACCTTAACCTGCCAATAACTGACTTCTCCCAGGCTGGGTGCTCGTAAAACTTCTCAAGGGTCATTCTGGAAGATTCCAGGATCTCGCTTTTATCACAACCCTGGTATTTTTATGTTTATCTATAATCAAAGAAGGTGTTTAGGTTGTTCACCCTTAAAATAGAAATCACGGTGCTCTAAGTTAAAATCTTATCAGCCACAGACCTAAACAGTTTGTTTTGTGTTTCCTTTTATGTTAAACCTCTGTCATTTGGTGCTTCTCCAGTCAAAATTCATGCTAATGGTAAAAATGTTCAGTTTTAAGACATGAATTTTATTCACTCCTGTTTAAAGTAATACTTTGATGCTAAAGTAATACTTTTTGAGGCTTTATATGAATAACTGTGTAAAATTGTGATCATGTACTTTCCCTCTTGGAAAAGGAAGGGTTTATTTGGAAGAGCCACAGTGCCCTCCAGTGGTTTTTGAGTAAGATACAGGTGAGCGTGCCCAAAAGGTTATATAGCACCCATCCGAACCTCGTGGCGGCAGTTTAAGAACAAAGGACGCCTTAAGCTCATTCCCTGCGGGCTGTTTTCCATCTGGCCCAGCAGAACCCGGCACTTTAAAGTAATTAGCTCCCAAAAGTTACGATAAAACTTAGAAGCAACTCCGTTTGTTTTGTATTGACTTCCTACGTGAAACCGGAAGTCTGCGTGTTTTCGAGACATTAAAAATAAAAGCAATTTGGAACACAGTTTGATGATTCAGCTCCGTTTTGGAATCATTTGGGCCCACAATCTGAATTCCACGTTTCCAGGCCACAGAGATGAAGGAACCCAATGGCTTGTTATTTTCGATCCAAATTCTCGTTTATCTCTCAAGATTTATCTTCTTTCTCTGCTGCACACGAATCCTTATTCACACACACACACACACACACACACACACACACACACACACACACACACACTCTCTCTCTCTCTCTCTCCTGTATTCCTATACCCATAGGAACACACACGCACATACATACACACACACACACACGTGCACTCACTTGTTCTCCTTAGTGAAGTTATTCCTAATATTTTCTATAATCCTGGTGTCACTGAATTTCCACTTTCATTACAGATCAGTTATTTCCTATCACTGCCATAAAGCTTTGGGTTAACAATTTTTTTAATTCCATGCATGAAACTATAAGCTGTGTTTGGTCCTTTTGTCAATGTATTAACTGATTTTTTAATAAATTCACAAAACGTAAATAATGCCTGATCATTGTCTAGCGACCTCCGAAACACTTTCAGCGATGACCCTGGAGGACAAGATTTTTCTGATAAGGTTGACCTCCGATGGCGTGGGTTCGCTTATTGATCGCAAGTGTAATTTAATCGCGAATGATTATGAAAAGCTGGAAGCTGCGGTTCGGAAAGAGTACACCTACAATTCACAGGAGGCTGGCATACAGTTAGATTTGTCAGTCAAACAGAGTCGTACTGAAGACCCACAAGTCTTCTATCAAAGTCTCTTAACGCTTACTTTGGTACGGAATGCAAGGACGGGATGGAAGAGGACAAAGGTTTTAAGGGACCATTCCTTAAGAATCTACATGCCCATTATAGCCCATACATGGGTTCAGTGGACCCTAAAACCATGCACATGGATGAGCTCAGAAGAATGGCGAGCTGTGCCTTTACACGATTTGGTGAATCCAGTAAGAGTTTGAGCAGTCCATCAGTTCTGGCGGTGGAGGAAAAGACCTCGCTACAACTCGAGGGTACTGCATACGGAACTCATAAAAATAAAAACCAAAAAGCTGGACCCAAGTCACAGGTCCAAAAACCTAATAACAACCCCAAGCCAAAAGGCTTTCCAAACAACAGGCCTCAAAACCCAAACAGACCCCAGACCCCTCCACCAGCTCGCGGAGGGGACCCTAAGTCACCATGACCAGGCCGCGATAAAAATCGTGTTTCTTTCAGAGAAAAAGGGGGTTCGCCAGGCTCCTACAGGAGAGAGTCACCTCGCCCAAGCGCCTTGTGATTTTTATCTTGAGAGGCGCTATAGAAATGATATTTTCTGCTTTCTTCTTCTTCAAGCGAGGGACGCACTCCTTCGGGCCAAAAATCACAGCGTAACCCTCGCAAGGACTTCAGTCTTGTCCCAAGGCTGAGAACTGATTCTTGGAGTGGATCTCCAGACAAAATTCACGCACTGAGAGAAATACTAATTGACCAGTTGAAAGATTCGAAGGTACGTGAGTCGGTTCTGTACATTTCTGCGGTAGAACCTCCTCAACCTGCCTGTGGCTCGGCTGTGGAAGCAGGTCCTGCAAAGGCGACACCTGCCACAACGGTGCATTCATCGACACCTGAGGTCTCGGTGAGACCTGCTGTGGTTGCTTCTGTCGGCGCTAGTACTCTAATACCCACAGAACCTAAAACCAGACCTAGCAAACCGAGCTCACCGATCAGACTTCCACGAAGAGTTCTCTGCAGTATCACCCGACGTGGTCCTACAAATAAACCTCACATTTTGGTGACCCTGGAGGGGGCGCTGGACTGTGAGGGTCTCATGGACACGGGTTCAGATTATACCATCATGTCCAGTTCTCTCTGGGAACAGGTCCGCATGGCTGCAGCTGCACAGGGTCACATTGTAGGACTCACGACCTGCGTTAGGCAGATCCAACCGTTCTCTGCAGACCAAGAATCCTTGTCGGATGTGGTGTCCATCAACTTCACAGTGGGAGACATGTCCGTGAGCCATCCAGTGTTTGTGACTAACGTTGAAGCGTTTCCTTTTGTAGTGGGAGGAGACCTGATACAATGCCTTGAAGCCGGCATTTCATTTAAAGATTGGACACTCCAAACTCGGGTGACTCAACTGACGCCCTTGGTGTCCCTTGGGCACCTCATTGCATGTTTAGGCGGTGACAAAATCAATGGAACCGTCAACCTGGTCAATCAATCCAGTACCAGTAAGGTCATTGACATCCAGAGAGTTTGCGTAGTCTCTGCAACACCACTCCACACGGAAGTGGGGAAAACACCTACCCTAGTGGGAGTTGGCGGTTGCAGTGACACACCACCTGAGACTCCGCACCCTGCGGTGGGGACACCATCTGCCAAAGGGGGGACTGAGGGTGGCGCTGATACTCCGGCTGAAGCTCAGAACCCTGCGGTGGGGACTCCCCCTGCCAAAGGACAGGCTAATGATGTTGCTGATGTTACTACGCTACAGCAGGCGCTGGTGACCTTTAGCCCGGAGGTTGATGACCCACCTACTGAAGGCGAGGGTGTCCGGTGCCCTGTACCACCACTGGTTGACCCCGATCTCTCTGACCGCACCTGCACGTCGAACGAGGGCCCTCCGGAGCCTCCACCTGCGCCGAACCCTCACAAGGCTGCGCCACTGTACAAACTACAACGTCCCTCTTTTCCATTTCCAGGTCTGGTAAAATACGTTTTGTTAGTCGCATGTTTCAGGCTGCTATCAACCGCAGTTGGTACCCATCCCCAGCCACCTCTAACGTGTCTGTACGAACCTGGGCCCTCTTCGGGTATCGCACTCCGAGACCGCCCAGGTCTACTAATGACTAACTATCATCTATTTACACAAAAGATCTTCATCAAATTCGACCCTGTTATGGCGTGTACTGATAAGATGAAGAATGCCTTCGGCAACCTCTCAGAAACGGGGGAACACTGGACTCGTACCATGACACAGCATGCAGTAGCTGTCAGTCACATTCTTAAGCAGGCACGTAAGTACACAGTTTCTAACAGTGAACTTTCCAGTACCAGCAGTAGACCAAAGCGTTTCCTGGATGGACTTTTCTCAGTTGCTAATACAATTGGCAATCTTTTAAACTTCGCATTCTCCACAGTCAACTCGGTTGAGATTCACACAGTTCGTCGACACGTTGATGAGCTTAGCAGAGAATACCCGGATCTGCGTAAGCAGGTACTGCAGCAGTGACGCGCCCTGAGACAGCTGGGCATGTCTGAAAAACAAACTATGGTGGTACTCAACACTCATAGCAACATTTTGCGTAAAACAACTTCAGCTGTGAATGAGTTGCGTTCCTTTGTGAATGTTGATTATGCTTATACACAGATGCTGACCGCTTGCCTGGCCGACTATGGTCGGGACGTGAGCGCCTCGATCGACCTTCTCCTCTTGGGGAGGATCCCTCTGTACCTCGTGTCCCAGGACATGGTCCGGTCTGCGATTGCTAGGGTGACCTCGAAGGCCCCAATTACTCTTCAGGTTCACCTGGCTTTCTCGTTGGGCAGTGCTATCCCGTTAGGTGTCGATCCAGAGGCTGGAGAGCTAGCCTTCATCATCAACTTACCTGTTGTGTCTCCAAATGGCATTTATAGATTAAGAGATGTGGTGAATGTAGGTAACTGGGTTGACAACACTCATGTCAAGTTACATATGCCTCCGGTCGTCGCGTACCATGAGAACGCGCCACAAGTCAGGTTAGTCCCTTGACTTGTGTGTGTGTTCTCTCACACGTGGCCTACACTTATTGTGTCCAGGCACACCTTTTCTGCGTAGCGGAGCCAGTGGTGTGTGTGGCATTGATGAGTTGTCAGGTGATTCTAAATGTCCTGTGACTGTGAAACCACGTTCACATGTTGTGAGTTGTAAAGTTGTTGTTGTTGGTAACCGTTGGTTACTTAATACCCCTGCTAGAGAAGCTGAAGTTTGCTATGAGCAGTTTTGTGTGTCTACACGAGTTGTGCTTCCCTCTAAAACCTTATGGGTAACAGTTCCACGTGGTGCTACGGTCCATGTCCACGAGCATAGGTCTGAAGTAGAGTTTTCTCCTTTCTATGATAACATCTCCTTTGCTCTTTCTCCAGTGACAGTGGATCGTGTTACATTCGACGGTCCAACCATGGTTCGAGTGGGTGTGGTGAACAGAGTGCTGCATGAGTTGTCGGCAGATCCCGGTCTCAAGTTTCGTCCAGTGTCTTACTCCTGGTCCTCCGCTGATTCTGTTGTGATATTCATTATATGCCTAAACCTCGGCTTGCTCTAGGGTGTGTTCTTTATCCTGTTCCGTTATTTCTCCGCACAGTTGACCCTTCTGGGGTACTCGGTCGGTGATGTCAAGGGACGCCTAACTCGAGCCTTAACACCGGTTCGTGGAGCACTGGCTGCCCACATGTCTCCACCTGAGCCGGCCGGTCCTCCTCCTCCTCCTCCTCCATCACCATCATCTGCCAGGACGTAGAAGGTGGAGTGATTTCGGTTGCCAGACTCGTCGGTTCCATAGTTCTCTATCTCGAGTTACACAAGTTTGTCTATGTTTGTGTGTGTGCATGGTTGTCTTTCCTGTTTATACATGATGTGCAGACTTGGGGTGAGTTGAGATGAACATGCTGTGGGTTCCTGAAGTCAGGTAATTAGTCAGGTAACAGTAGATTGGTTTAGGCCACATAGTACTGTTATCCAAATTATTTTTTTTTTCACTAATCTTAATTCCTTTTGGGAACATTCACATGATGGTGATTACTAACCACTGATTTACATTTTGAGCTCCTAGAAAATCACACGTCTATCTTTTTGTGTCATGGTCTGCATCAGCCCCTTCCTTTTTTGTGCCTCCTGGTGTCCTCCATCCCTCTCTAGATTCCCTCTTGTGTCCCTTTGTTCCCCAGCTACTCTTGTGCTCCACTCCAGGTTCCCCCCTTGTGCTCTCTTAGCACCCTCATGTGTCCTTGTCTGCATCCCTGTTAAGTGTCTTATGTTGTAGCCCTTTGGCGCCCTCATGTGTCCTTTTTCTGCGTGTCAGTTTAGTGTCTTATGTTATCTTTTCTACTCTTTCCTCCCAGGTCAGCTCCAGCCTCGTTGTCCCCAGCTCAGTGTGTGTGGGTGTATGTGCTATGTCCTCCTCCAGCTAGTTTGTGTGAGTCCTTCCCTCTGTCTTTAGGTAATTGTTTAGTTTTGTGTTTAGGTATTTGCCCTCCTCTGTTTCTGTTTTCCCCATTGAGTTGATTAGTGTCACCTGCCTTCCCTCCAGCCCGCACTCCACACACCTGCTTCCTGTTTCCTTAATTTGTCTCCCAGTCTATTTAAGCCCGGTATTGTCTCTGTCTTGTGTCGGTCCATTAATGTTTGTTTGTAGTTCTTGTCAGTCTTGTTCCTGTTCCTAGCATCTAGAGATTCCAGTGTCTCTAGTCCTCTAGTGTTTTTATTTACTCAGTTTAGATGATTGGATTTTTGGTTTTTGGCTCCCTGCCTTTGGATTACTCCTAAATAAAGGATTTATTTTCATCATCTACCTCCTGCCTGGTTCATCTGGTTCTCTGCATTTTGGGTCCTAAACATCCTCCTACACCAAATCGTGACATTTTGTAGAACTTTGTTACAGTGATTGAGTTGAAATCTTTATGATTAGCTTGGTTGATTACCATCAGGGGCTACAGCCATTTTAGCCCTTAGGTTGATTATATTTTTTGTGTAGTGCAGTGAGTTCTCCCATATGCAGTATAGGGTTCATTTAATTTTATGCTTTTTCGCACCACCCTTTATTGCATCTCACATAGAGAGGGTTGCATCCATTTCATCGCTTAGAGCTAATTCACATAAAACCTACACATAGTATTTGCAGGTGCTCACAGTGATAGGTTTATATTTGTTTGTTGATTTGCATGAAGCACCATTTTGTTGTGTCTACAATGAAGTGCCCTGTGCTGTGCTCAGGGACGAAATTTTGATTTCAGAAGTGGGGGGGACACAGCAGGCTTGTGCGGATTTGGGGTGGGGGGTGTTATGTAAAGACCCCTTGACACGTCACGTGCCCATCTCAATAATTTTTCCATCCTCATATATATATATATATATATATATATATATATATATATATATATATATATATATATCAAAGTTAAAAAATGTACAACTCTATTATTATTTTTATTTATTATCATTATTGAAGTGCAGTTTTGGCTGTTGACAATGGATAGGCCATTGTATTTATTGTTTTGGGTCTTTTTTATTGTTTTTGGTGCAACATTTTCTAACAGGGAGTGAGATTCCTTTTTTATTCAATTTTTGTTTGTTATTTTTATTCATTTAGAAGTTCTGGTTCTGGACATTTCAATGTTAAATGAAGGTTTATTTGTTGCATTTTAAAGGGTGTACTTGCATTATTATGATATATTAACATTATATTAGTGGTTATTTTGGTCTAGATAATGTTGAAAATATCGTTTATCATCAACAATTTGTTGGACAAAATATCGTCCAGCAAAATTTGTTACATTCCCAGGCCTAGTCAAAAGTATAAAAATTATTTATACATAAACGGTCCCTCCTGAGATCTGGCCGTTTGTTCATTTGCTGTGTTAGAGGACATGCTGAACTAATGTTTTACACATGATCATCACCCTAACATTTGAGTGTATAAAAACATATTAAATATGTTTTTTTCCCTTAAAAGTGTTTAAACAGTTGTTGCATTTCAACACACAAAAAATAAATGGAAAAAATAAGATAAATCTAATGAAAAGTGTACATCTTTGACATTAAGCTTAAAAAAATCTGTTGACGATGATGATACTGTTCATTTTTCAGAGCTTTTTAATGTGAAAATATACATTGCAATAGATAAGTTTACAATAAAGTTAAATGATAAAAGTTTTGAAGTTACACTTCTACTACTACTAGTAATAATAATTATGATGATAATAGTAATAATAAAAAAAATAATTATTATAATAATACGAACGAATTGTGTCTGAGGAGTCAGTTATGTGGAGATGAGTTTGTAAAAGTTAGTTTTGAGTATGTTTGTGAAGGAGGAGGTGAGTCTGAGCTTAATGCAGAGGTGTCACATGTCCAACTTACGTTTTGACTTTGAAAGAAGTCTCTTATATCCACTTTTCGTTTTCTTGACATGCTGCCTCCTGGCTGTGCCTAACTACCAAAGACTCACAAATGAACACTTATTCAAATGTTATGTATGGAAGCTGAGCTGAGCTCTGATATTACACAGCGTCTAGTTGACGATGTGACTCAGTAACGGTGTTCCCTAGCGGCTCCAAACTAGCAAAACAACGTGAGCACGTTCTGACTGTTTCCAACTTGAGTGACAGCAGCAACAGCCAATAATACGTTAGCAAGTATCAGCAGAGCCAATAGATTAGCTTTTGGGCGGGTCTAATAGTAAACCGGTTTCCGTTTCGGTCCTAGTGCTCAACAAAATCCATTTAATGGAGCGTACATTGTTTTTGGACGGAAAAAAGTGCCTTTTGAAAAAGTGGGGGGGACATGTCCCACCCGTCCCCCCCCAAAATTACGTCCCAGGCTGTGCTCTCTCTTCCCTGCTGAGCTCGTGATGATCCTGCTTCCTGAGGGTGGACCCGTGACTCGTCATCGGAATCTACTCCTCCTGGTTGGTGCTCCGGCTCGTTGGACCTGGACATCCATTGGTTCCAGCATGGCTGCTGGGATACTTCGCTCGCTGGGACGACCTCCCTGCTGCTCTTCCCTTTTGCTGGATTACGATAAGTTCTCTTACAAAGATCAATTTGCTGTTTGGAATTATTCCAGACCCGTGGTGATATAAGTTGCTGCTGCTTCAATTATTGCTTCCATGGGAATATCTGATAATCTACTGACTTGTGTGCTTCCCGAGGAGTATGCAAGACTGTTCTTCGGCATGGGGTTCGTACCTCACCACTGTTGGCCTCTTCCTGTGAGATTGCACCCTGCTCTGTTGTTGGGATCCTTCATAACTCTGGTTTGTTCAATGACCAGGTGGTCTCTGGACGGACCACCGTGCCCTTGAAAAGGGGGGTATGAAACGTGATGAAGGAGCTGTTCCAACCAAGATTATTTAATCTTTTCCACAGTCCCTTTGATGCAGTGCCAGAGTGCATGAAACAGCCTCAAGGTCATGCATTCACTTCTAAACTGTTTACATTCCAGCGATGAAGACAGAAGATGAAGACTGCTTTCTTTTCTTTCATTAAAAGCCAAAGAACTCTATTTTCAATAAAAGCTAATCAAAGCAACTGTTAGTCAGTAATAACCATGTGACCGATCTGTGAAATCACCATGTTATGATTAATATGTTTTAATAAGTAAAGGGTTTATTCTAGCCACTAGTCACGCTGATACACTAAGGTAAATAATCACATGACACATTGCTGTCGCAAATCCAATCAGAGCCTTCACGTCTGAAGCGTGGCAGAGTCTCTGTGGTGTTTAATTAATCTGTCAGCTGTGATTCATCCAGAATCATAAACATCAAGATTACTAAAACAGTCCAACACCATTTTAAGTTCAGTATTCAACGAGATCTCAAGATCCCCTGAAGTTCATCGCATGCTAAGTGAAGTATGGACAGGCCATCTATACTTCCCTTTTAAAGCTAGAACTGCCAAGCTGGGAAATCTTGTCGTTGTTATCAACAAAACAACGGTTCCTTCAGAATAAAAGCTGAACCCGGTGACCCAAGGAGGGTCCCTTTTGACACTGTGAAACACCTGTCGCTTTTTACCTGGAGACTATCCAAAGTCTGGTTTGTCGTGCTGCCGACGCTGTTTCATCGGCTCCAGTACCAGTGGAAGGTCGTGAACCTGGCATCCTGATCTGTACGGGAGTCTCACTGAAGGATATGTAGAGTGACACAAATGGTGTCTCATGTTTTTTTTATGACCACGGTTCAAACGTTGATCAGTTAGGAGCAAAACATCATCTCCCACTCAAACTCGCTTCTCCAGAATGGAGGTTCTGAACTGACATCGCACCAACACACACTTCATCTCACATTTCATTCCACAAACATCCATCATTAGAGAGTTAGTCTGTTAAACTGTTTAAAATCATAAAGATAATAAATTTTCTTAAACGTTTGAAAGTCTCTCTCTCTCTTCTCTTGTCTCTCAGTTCATGCAAAGTGTTTATTTAATTTCCCTGTAATAAAAAGAACCAATCTTCTGATTTAAATAGCCCAGTGTCCATTAGATGGGGTCCATACTAGATATGGATCTTTAATGTCTATGGTCATTAATTATATTGTAACTCTTTAACCCTACATTACTTTTAAATGGATATCAAAGAAAGATGGACGAGCATCACAGAGCCACGGAGAAGCCATGCCAAATTATGTGCAGGAAACATGCAGAGAGATCTAGAGTTGAATCAACCAGAAACAAAAACTGAATATTCAGGGACAAAAGCTGTTTGACACCAAACACTGAGATGCAGTGAGAAACAAACGTTTTAATCAGTCGATCATTAAGCTTTATTGTACAGTTCATCTGGAAAGCATTGCAATGCATCGCTTAAGCCAGATTTTGTTATGTTGCAGTCTTATTCCAAAATTGTTTCAGTTTGTTTTTCTCCTTAAAATTCTACAACATTCCCTAACAACAATGTGGAAAATGATTCTAGGAGGTTTTTGCAATTATATGAAAAATATGAAAAAATAAATAAATAAATAAATAAATAAACTGTGAAATCACATGTACATAGTAGCATTCACTGGCTTTGCCTGGAAGCTCTGAATTGAGCTCAAATGTTTTTTGTTTCCACTGATCATTCTTGAGATGTTGCTGCAGCTAAATTCAGAGTCCACCTGTATTAAATCCAGTTGGTTGGGCATTATTTTGAAAGGCGCACACCTGTGTACATAAGGTCCCACAGTTTAAAGTGCATATCAACCAAGCATGAAATCAATTGAGATGCATGTAGACCTTTGAGACAGGATTGTCTCCAGGAACAAATTTAGGGAAAGTTGGACAAAAAAGGAGCAGAGTGTCTTCCATAACCTATAAGTGGAAGAAGTTTTAAATCCATCAGGGCTCTCTTGAGATCTGGTCAGACATCTAATCTGAACATTTGGGGGAAAGAGCCTTAGTCATAGAGGTGACCAAGAACCCTACTTACTCTGTCAGAGCTCCAGCTTTCCTCTGTAGAGAAGGCCAATCTTCTCAGCAGCAATCCACCAGCCAGCCATGTGTGGTGGAGTGACCAAACAAAAGCAACTCCTTAGTAAAAGACACATTGCAGCCTATACCTGGAGTTTGCCAAAAGACACCTGTAGGACTTTCAGACCACAAGAATAAAAATAACCTCTGGTCTGTTGAAACAATAACGGAAGTATTTGGTGTGAATGCCAGGTGTTACGTTGGGAGGAAACCAGGCAAATACCACCCCTACAGCAAAGCATAGTGGTGGCAGCATCATTCTGTCAGGATGTTTTTCAGCAGCAGGAACTGGGAGTATAGTTAGGATAAAGGGAAAGATGAATGCAGTAATGAACAGACATCCTGGATGAAAACCTGATCCAGAGTTTTCCTGATCCCAGACTAAGCTGCCGGTTTCTCTTTCAGCCGGACAATCACTCTAAGCACAATCAAGATAGCAAAGGAGTGTCCTCAGAACATGAGTTGCCCAGACTTAAATCAAATTGAACATCTCAGCAAATCCTAAAAAGGTTGTGCACAAACACTCCCCATCCAATCTAATATATGTAGGAGAGGTGCTGCAAAGAGAAATGGGCTTATGACATCACATTCTAAAAGACTTGAGGTTGTAACTGTTGCCAAAGGTGCATCAACAATGTATTGTGCAAAGGCTGTACAGTATATACGTAATACAAATGTACATGTGATTTCTCATTTTTTTATTTGTAGTAAATTTGCAAGAAATCTCAACAAACATTTTCATATCGTCATTATAGGATGTTTTGTGAAATATTGTTCGATTGTCTTAAAGCTGTTATAGCAGATCTACAGAACAAGCTGGTTTTGAGTGCAAAGAGCCACGGAAAACTCATCCCTCCCCTCGGGTACTTTCCCAGAGATGCTACTGCCGGAAACCCATCCTAAACACCAGTCACCGTTTTCTAGGTCCAAACATCTAGGTCCATGACATCAAATAGTGTTTCCCTTTTTGGGACTCTGGTAGTTTGTCCTAAAGTTGAAGTGGTTCTCTGATATTATAGACTCACACCAGTGGCGTTCTGTTGCTAAATACACAAATGCGTAACCGAATGGTCCAATAGTTGCTTCGGTCCGAAACATTTAATTGGCTTTATTCATTTTTTCATTTTATTTTAAAACTGGCTTGGTAAAGCACACACTAGTCTACTTGCTGATGTGGAGGTTAGATCACACAGGGTGTTAATTACACAGTGTAGACAACATATAGTGTAGATAGTGCTCATTTCTACGAAATCAGTCCAGAAGAACTTAAAAAGTGTGATTCATTCCACCACCTCAGTCCAACTGTAGAGGGAAATAATGGATAGTTTGGTTTAGCAAATCCACAATCATCTCCTGTTGACCTTTGTGTAGTGTCATCAGCAAACCTGACAATCAGATTAGTTGTCTGGAAATCTGTAGTCAAAGTCTGTAGAACGATGGACTCAGCATTCCTCCTCAGTTCCTAAGAGGGGGGCAAAAAAACAGAATGGTGCATCACTTGATATAACACTTGATATAACACTAAATGTCTATTTACTGGGTACTTTTATAAACAATTACATTGGACTTGTTTAAAATGCCTTTATAAACAATTAAAATATATTTAAAAAAAACAAAATGCTTTGATAAACACGAAACCAAGTAAAAGAACAAAAGGCCTGATTCAAGCAATGTATTTAGGAGCCAACTTCTTGTTTTCATCTGCATTTAAAATAAATGATTTATTATCTGTAATTTTAAAGGACAAAATCACTTTTAAGAAGCTTTCAAATAATCAAAGTGACCAATTAATTGCACTGGAATTTACAAATCACACGTTTTAAACAAAATACAAATAATAATTAGCTATTTTTCCAACCTTTTAAGTGTACTGAAGCACAAAACTATTTTCCCCTTTAAAATGTAGAAAAATAATACATTTTCCTTAGAAATCGTCTCAGGTGATTTGTATGGTCTGATGGAGCTAGAACCTATCACCTCATTAACTCAGAGTCTGTAAGCAAATGAAGTTGAACTTTATCCTGGTTAGGGGAGCACAGCAGAGAATTAATGCTGTGTTAAAGAAAATAAAAGGCAGTTTCACCATCTGTTTCCTCAGCAAATGGAAAAGGGCAAAAGTGAAGAACTTTTCTCCCTGGGATTAATTTAAAGTCCTCTCAGCCCTTATCAGCAATTTGTCATTAATTATAAGTAATTGGATGTTAGACAGTTGCATGTGTGTGCACTGTTGGAGCAAATCACGTAGACATTGGTGAAATATCTTTCAATTAAATGCCATTAATCACATAAAGGCTTTTAATTTTTGATGTGAAGCTAATAGGAATTCAATAATTCCTTTGCTAATTAGTCATTTTTACCCTCCACCCTTACTTCAGAAGCCTCAGTGAAGAAAGTCATTGAAATTTTCAAAGACATTACACGTAAGATGATCTCTGGTAAATGAGTCAATTTAATATGCAAAGAATGTGTTAGAATAGAAATGTCTTCTTGAGTAAAAATGGTCACATATCCTCATTTACACATGGAAAGGCTGATGTTTTGGTTTTGTTTACACTGTGATCCATAAACAACGGTCAGCACTGATTTACTGCATACAGATCTTTTTAACCTAATGCTAAATATTTCATTTTATCATGTTGTAACGTCCAAGTGAACTTGAGAATGATTGACACTGTATATTCCATACATATATGAAATATCAGTCTGATTGATCTTTGAATGTTTAATCAGAAGATTCTAGGGTTCTTTGCTTATTCAGAGACCATAAACACACTTTGTATTAATTCAGACAGAGTCTGGCTTATAGTTTATAAAATTAATTTAATTATTTTTCCTAAACTAATAACATGACAAGAGATGCATAGTGAGATGTGATGTAATGGATGTGAGGTGATGTGATGGCAGCTAGATGTTGTAGCAAGCGTTCTTTGTATCTGAGAGAAAATGTGAAGTCTGGGTTATAAAAATTAATTGGCTGTTTATTTAGTAAACTACAGATTTATTTATTTAAAAAAAAACCTAATCAGACTCCAGTATACAGGCGTATGATACCCTTAGTAGGAGTTGCTCCTGGTGGTCCAGAGGTTTGCGGTCAGCGTGGTGAGGTCACCGGACATCGAAACCACAATACTCAGAGGCTAGTAGCTTCCTCTGAGTTCAGCTTCCCTGGCCATGAGATGCAACCCGGGGTCTGCAGATTAGGTGTCTCAGGTGTGAAGTTGCTCTGAAAAGAACTGTTGTGTCTGTAATCCTTTGCAGCGTCGCAGAAAGGTTTTGACTTAAGGTCAAAGGAGTTTGTTTCAAAAGAGGCTTCTTTCCCAATTTGGCCGAATCGGGAGTCAGCTGGAAACTGAATTAATCGGGAAGTAATTCTTGTTTTAATAAACCACAATGTTATGAGTTTTGGCTGAGTTTGGCAAATCAGTGTAGAGACTGCAGCAGCAGGTGTGGGACCCTGTAGAGACTGCAGCAGCAGGCGTGGGATCCTGAAGAGGCTGCAGCAGCAGGCATGGGACCCTGAAGAGGCTGCAGCAGCGGAACTCTGAAGAGGCTGCAGCATGGAGGACCTGCAGGCATAGGCCCCGCAGGCGTGGACCAGGAAGAGGATGAACTGCTGGAGCGACGCAAGGAAACCCAGCTCGGCGACAGGTACTCGACAAACGGTCTGAGCAGGTGCACATCACGTTTCGCTGGGTCACAGGCAGAGGCTTGGGTGCTGGGAAGCAGAAGAAGAGCGGGGAGACCGACCCTACCACCCCGGAGAATGTTGGCGTGCATAGGGGGTGTAACTCCATCCAAGCTCCAGGATCTGCGGCTTCCATGGGAAAAACAGGACAGGGTGAAAACAGCAGGAGAGGAGAATGATCTTGACCACCCCGAGAACAGGTAGGATGTGCCGAAAAAAAAACCTCAGGTCGAAATCTCCCTCCTCTGAAAAGGAGATAAAGCAAAAAAAAAATCCTCCAGGTAGATGACTAGAGCTCACCACAGGTCCAGGTTTGGTCAGATCATTCTGTCATGTTGAGGGTGTGGATGACGGCAGACCATGTGTGGTGGAGCAGATCAGGAGGCAGGAATGCAGGCACGGATTAAATAAAAGTAGTTTTAATGGCAGAGCAGGAACGACAGAACAAAAACAACGCTGACAACAAACAATGATCTGACAAAGACTGATACAAGAAGGGAGGTATAAATACACAGGGGAAAATCAGGAACACATGGGCGGATTAACACGGGGCAGGTGAGAACAATAAAGACTAATCAGGCAGGGGAGAGACACAGTCAGGGAGGCAGGGGCAGATTGTGACAAAGATAGGCTACCCCGGGAAAGGCAAAACAAGAGCAGAATAAAAAGAGGGAGGTGACAAAGGTCATACAAACACCAGCTTGAACAGGTGAGTTTTCAGCTGCTTTTTAAAGGAGACCATTGAGTCCACTGATCTCAGTTTCAGAGGGAGAGAGTTCCAGAGTCTGGGGGCCACAGCAGCAAATGATCGGTCACCTTTCGTCCTTAGCCTGGTGTGCTGCACAACCAGTAGGCTTTGGTCACTGTACCTCAGGGACCTGCTGGGGGTGTAGGGACTAAGAAGATCACCAATGTATGATGGTGCTTGTCCATGTAAGGCCCTATAGACCAGAACCAGGATCTTGAAACGAACCCTGAAGTTGACTGGCAGCCAGTGAAGCTGGAGGAGAAGTGGGGTGATGTGGGTGTGTTTGAAGGACTTGGTCAGAAGCCGAGCACAGGCATTCTGAACCACCTGTAGACGGTTCAGGGAGGTTTTGCTCAGACACGTGAAAAGAGTTACAGTAGTCTAAGCGTGAGGAGATGAAGGTGTGGATAACAGTCACAAGTTCAGAGTGGGACAGAATGGGACTCAGCTTAGCAATGTTCCTGAGATGGAAGAAGGAAGAGCGAACAAGAGAACTGACATGAGAATCCAAGGTGAGAGCTGGGTCAAAGATCACACCAAGATTCCTGATAGAGGGTTTGGTGTGAGAAGCAAGCTGACCAAGAGAGTCCCTGACTTTGGGAAAAAGCTTCTCTGGGGCACAGATGAGGATCTCAGTCTTATCTTCATTCAGCTGTAGAAAGTTCCAGCCATCCAGGTTTTAACCCTCTCAGGCTCAAAATAAGTTTTGATAAAAGGACGAACAACTAAGTCCTTCAGGGGTACTTCTGAGTTTAAAAATGCTCATGGAATACATATGTGGAGTAACCAGGTATAGGTTTTTACCTTGCAAATCTGCAAGGTTAATAGAGTCTAATCAGGTGTGTAACTCTAATTTCCCTCTGGGATTAATGAAGTATTTTTAATTGAATTTGAATTGAATTAACAGCTGCAGCTCAGACATCTCATGGGACTTAAAGATGTACACTTGGATGTCATCTTCATGAAGATGGTAGGAGATTCCTTTAAAGGCGCTCAGGATGTGCTGAAGAGGATGCAGATAGAGGAGGAAGAGCAGAGGCCCCAGCACAGAGCCTTGTGGGACACCACGGGAAAGGGAGGGGGTGGAGGACCTAAACTTGGAGACCAGTTTTATTAGTCCTCCATGACAACCCAGGGTCCAGACCAGGAAGCAGAGTCGTAGTTTAACCCACCCCTCTGCAGCTTCTGTACTGTTACCCACCCACTACCCCATAGAGACAGTGTCCTGCCCACGGCCAAAATCACACAGATTAAATATCAGGCTTAATAAAGCAAATCATGGAAATCTCATAAATATTAGAACAAATTCAACTGAGCAGAAAACTAGAAAAATTAAATGTGGGTTGTTGAACATTAGATCCATTTTTTCTAAGACTTTGTTAGTTAATGAGTTGATTTGTGATAATCAGATCTCTTTGCTCTCTCTCACAGAATCCTGGCTGCAGCAAGAGGACTATGTTAGCTTAAACGAGTCGACTCCTTCAAATTATTTAAATCATCATATTGCTCGAAGTACAGGGAGAGGAGGAGGAGTGGCAACCATTTTTCATTCGGACTTATTAATCAGTCCCTTACAGATTAATAGCTACAGTTCGTTTGAACATCTTATTCTTAGTTTTCCTAATCCAGATTGCAAAACTGTAAAACCACTCTTGTTTGTAGTTTTATATCATCCACCAGGCCCTTACTCTGAGTTTTTGGATCAGATCTCTGATTTTTTATCTGATTTGGTGCTAAATACTGATAAGGTCATTGTAGTGGGGGATTTCAACATTCATGTGGACATCGAAAATGATTGCCTCAATGTAGCCTTTAGTAATATCTTAGACTCAATTGGTTTTACTCAAAGAATACATAGCTCCACCCACTCCTGCCATCATACATTGGACCTTGTTCTGACTTATGGCATTGAGTGTGAGGAAATAACAATCTTTCCACATAATCCAGTCCTCTCGGACCACTTTCTGATAACCTTTGAGTTTTTTATAACTGAGTTCTCGAGACATGAAAGTAAATTTCATTATAGTCGGTCTCTATATGACAACGCTGTTGCGTCTTTTAAATCAACTGTTCCATCTTTACTGTCCTCAGCATCTCAGAGGCATGTAGCAGAGGGCAATATTTTCAGTTCTAGCCCCTCACAAATTGATGCCTTAGTTCATCATGTGAATTCCTCTTTACGTGTGGCATTAGATGATGTTGCCCCTTTAAAAAAGAAGGTAATTAGGGACAGGAATTTGGCTCCCTGGTTTAACTCTCATCTACGAGCCTTAAAACAAAACTCTAGGAAATTGGAGAGAACATGGCGTTCTACGCACCATGAGGAGGCCTACCTGTCCTGGAAAAATAGTCTTGTGCTTTATAAAAATAAGCTTCAACAAACTAGAACTGCTTATTTTTCAGCATTAATTGAGAAGAATAAGCATAATCCTAAATTTATTTTCAGTACAGTTGCTAAACTTACACAGAATCATAGCTCTGAGCCATCTGATCCCTTAGCCCTCAGCAGCAATGACTTCATGGGATTTTTTACAAGTAAAATTAATTCTATTAGAAACAAAATCTTTAGCATCCTCCCTAATGCGATTTCTTCTTCCTCAGTAAGTGAGGCAGCTTCAGAGGTGACTCTAGAACCTCATCTGTGCTTGAACCGTTTTGATCCAGTTGAGCTTTCAGAGTTATCAAAAATATTAGCTTCATCTAAACCTTCAACTTGCATTTTGGATCCAATCCCAACCAAATTATTTAAAGATGCATTTCCTTTGGTTACTGCCCCCATTCTAGATATAATCAATCTATCCTTAGTAAATGGGTATGTACCACAAGATTTTAAGGTTGCTGTAATCAAACCTTCACTTAAGAAGCCTTCTCTGGATCCAGATGACCCAATGAATTACAGACCAATATCTAACCTTCCATTTTTATCCAAAGTCCTGGAGAAAATAGTGGCCATCCAAGTATGTCAGCATTTAAACACTAATGCTCTGTTTGAGGAATTTCAGTCTGGTTTTAGAGAGTATCACAGCACTGAAACTGCATTAGTGAGAGTTACAAATGATATTCGTATGGCCTCAGATAAGAATCTTGTGTCTGTTCTAGTCTTGTTAGATCTCAGTGCTGCCTTTGACACAGTTGATCACAATGTTCTTTTAGAAAGACTTGAACATGTTGTAGGGATCAAAGGTACAGCGTTAGGCTGGTTTAAATCCTACCTGTCTGACAGATTTCATTTTGTAAATGTACATGACAAATCTTCTTCATATTCCAGGGTTACTTGCGGAGTACCACAGGGTTCAGTGCTTGGACCAATTCTTTTTACTATATATATGCTCCCAATTGGTAAAATCATTAGACAGCATGGGATAAACTTCCACTGTTATGCTGACGATACTCAGTTATATTTATCCATTAACCCTG
Organism: Nothobranchius furzeri; assembly: GCF_043380555.1. Taxonomy (NCBI): domain Eukaryota; kingdom Metazoa; phylum Chordata; class Actinopteri; order Cyprinodontiformes; family Nothobranchiidae; genus Nothobranchius; species Nothobranchius furzeri. Next base: position 31,920,279 of record NC_091752.1, read on the forward strand.
ATGAACCTAATCGGTTGGGTAGATTACAGGCTTGTCTTGAGGACATAAAAAATTGGATGACTCTTAACTTCTTGCTTTTAAATCAAGACAAGACGGAAGTTCTCATCTTTGGACCAGAAATCCAGAAAAGGAAATTGCTTAGCCAATCGCCTGACCTTAATGGCATTACATTAATCTCCGAGAACAAAGCAAGGAACCTTGGTGTTATCTTTGACCAGGACATGTCATTCAAATCCCAGGTTTCACAAGTTTGTCGGATTTCCTTTTTCCACCTTCGGAATATTGCTAATATTAGAAGCATACTTTCCAGGAGTGATGCTGAAAAACTAGTTCATGCATTTATTACATCAAGACTGGATTACTGTAATTCATTACTCTCAGGAAGTCCACAGAATGTAGTTAAAAGTCTTCAGCTTGTCCAAAATGCTGCAGCTAGAGTTCTGATGAGAATTAAAAAGAGAGATCATATCTCTCCTGTCTTAGCTTCCCTACATTGGCTACCTGTTAAATTCAGAATAGATTTTAAGATCCTTCTTCTCACATATAAAGCTCTTAATAATCAAGGTCCATCATACATCAGTAATCTGATTGTTCCATATGTTCCTAACCGAGCACTTCGCTCTCAGACTGCAGGTCTACTGGTGGTTCCAAGAATATCTAAACTTAGGATGGGAGGCAGATCTTTTAGTTATCAGGCTCCTCTCCTGTGGAACCAGCTCCCAGCTTTAGTCCGTGAGGCAGACACTTTGTCTACTTTTAAGAATAGGCTTAAAACATTTTTATTTGATAGGGCTTATAGTTAAAATCTGAAGTTAGCCTAAATCTGGACAAGTGGGGGATTACAGGGAGGTGGAGTGTACAGTCGGTAAAGACGGCTCTCCCTTGCCCTGCCTCCAACATGCCTACATCTAAATAGGATAGGTTATCCAGAGTTAACTCTGTAGTTATGCTGCTATAGGCTTAGACTGCTAGAGGACACACTGACCACTTTTCACACTCTACTGCTTTCTTCTACAGTCTGCTCTTTAACTGTACTATTTTGTGCAATTTCAGCTGTTAACTATTTTCTCTGTAAGTGTTTTTCTCCCCAGAAGAAGCTACAATGACGTTCTGCTGAGCTGTGGTGGCCTCATGGAGGGGGTCATCGACTAGCACACTGCTGCTAACCACTAATACATTCTCTCTCTCTCCTGATAATAACTTTTTGTTTTCATTGACTTGTGATGTGCTAATACTAGTTTATCTGTTTAATTATAGATCCACTAGGATAAATACAATAAAGTTTATCTTTCACCAAATACAATATTTACTAAGACATCACAACATAACTATCGACACATTACTTGTCTTTGTGTGTGTGTGTGTGTGTGTGTGTGTGTGTGTGTGTGTGTGTGTGTGTGTGTGTGTGTGTGTGTGTGTGTCTGTCTGTCTGTCTGTCTGTCTGTCTGTCTGTCTGTCTGTCTGCCTGCTCTGTCTTCTCGATCCCCAGTGAGTCGTGGAGGATGGCTGCTTATACTGAGCCAGGATTCTCTGGAGGTTTCTTCCTGTTAAAAGGGAGTTTTCCTCTCCACTGTCGCTGCATGCTTGCTTAGTATGAGGATTGCTGTATAGTCACTGACACTAGTCAGTGACTTGATGCAATTTGCTGGGTTCGTTATATAGGAAACATTATTTCTGATTGGCTTAATGAACTGTGAATTGGAATGTTTATTATGTGAAGTGCCTTGAGACGACTCTTGTCGTGATTTGGCGCTATATAAATAAACTTGAATTGAACTGAATTGAATAGAACAGAGAAGGAACACTCAGACAGACCGGAGGATAACCACTCTAAAGCAGTCCCTGATAGGCCTACCCAGTCTCTCAGCCTCTCCAGTAGCAGGTGATGGTCAACAGTGTCAAAGGCTGCAGTCAGGTCCAGCAGGACCAGAACATAACAGTCCCCTGCATCACTGTGAGTCAGAAAGTCGTTAGAGACCCTAAGAAGAGCTGTTTCAATGAGCTCTACAAAACTTTCATAGATGTTATGTTCATCAAGAGCAGCTGTGAGTTGTTTAGCCACAACCTTTTCCAAGATCTTGGAGATAAACAGAAGTTTAGAGATGGGTCTGAAGCTGCTATGGAGAGAGGGGTCGAGACTCACTTTTTCAGACGTGGGTGGATTACAGTGTTCATAAATTTAGCAGGTTCCTGACCAGAAACCAGAGAAGCATTAATTATAGAGAGTACGTTTGGACCGATGGACTGAAAAGCTCTTTAAAACAAAGATGAGGGTAAGATGTCGAGGGGGCATGCAGAGGTCTTCATAGAGTTAACTAGTTTGGTTAACTCAGGCAAAGAAACAGGAGCAGGAGAAGGGTGATGGGCTGGGTTGGAATCAGGAAAGGCAGAGATAAAGCTGAGGGCGAGATGCTAGATCTAACCTTATTGAATTTGTCCACAAATAAAGACAGAAAGTGCAGTTTGCAACAGAGTGGGTGGAGGCTGTAGAGGCAGAAGAAAAAATCCTGCTGATGGTGTTAAACTGCTCCTTGGGATTCCCCTTGCTCTGGGACACCAGGTTGGAGAAATAGGAAAGTCTTCCATCTCTGACTGCAGAGTTAAAGGATGTCAGAAGATCCTCTAGAAGCAGCAAATTCTGGTTATTCTTTCGTCTAGTGTGTGTTTTGGCTTTTGTTGTGTATTCAACACCTTGGGCTGCTTTGATTGGTGGCACAAAAGATTTTTATAAATAAATACATTTTATTTAATTAATGACTATAATAAGGTATGTTTCCAGTTTAATCCTTCATTTTAATCTCAGAGTTTGAGTTCAGTTACAAATTAGTCATAAATTATTACCTTATTAGAATTAGCTAATAAAAAGTCCTGTGTTTACACAAAATGATTTTTTTTTATTTCTACTTCATATTCCAGACAGGGGTGCGCTATAGACCTTTGATAGTGAGTCAGAAAAGAAATTGAAAATAAATGTTATTCCCGTGATAATTATAGCACATCTAAAGTCAAAAACTCAGATATGCTATCTGAACAAGGAAACATTTATGGTTCATTAGAATTTTTTTTTTTTTTGTTAAACAGCATGACTTCTTTTTTAGGGTCTATACTGTTTTCTGCTAAGAGAGCTGATGAGCTGCTATTAATAAACAGAAGCTAATGATTTGATCCTGTCTGACTGACCAAACATCTAATTAGGACCCAGTTTTAATTATCTAATTTTTATGGTGCGTATATGTTCTCGCCAGAGTTCAACGTGACGCTCATGACATCAGTACGACCATCACATGACGCCAGTGAGCGTCGTAGTTCTATTTTTACTCTCAAGGACTCATTTGAAGCTGAAGTGCGTCCAGCGGAGCGCTTAGACGCACGGAAACACCTGGTTTTAACTCCCATTTTAAAACTGACAAGGTGCGCCATTGTGCGCAGTGAGAAACGTGTGAGATGTGACTGATGTGATGCTCAGGGAAGAAAATAAAGCAGCGCCACAGGAAGGACCCCTTTCCTGGGGGAGAGGTTACCAGATTCCCCAACATAACCAGAGGCGATCGAATCTGGAAACCACGGAGGATTGTGTCTGTCGCTGAATCCTGGACAGGGATGGCATGATCCAGACTCCTGTCCTGACCGTCGTGACTGTAACGCCTGATGATAGTTTGCAACGGGACCGCGGATGTGCTCTGAACGACTCTGGATATTTAAGCACCATGGACGCAGCGGACATAGTGGCTTCTGTGTTGATTTTGGGGATCGTTGTTGTGTCGCTGCTGTCCAACGTGGTGGTGCTGATCTGCTTTCTGTACAACCCGGAGATCCGCAAGCAGGTACCTGGTCTTTTTATCCTCAACTTGACCTTTTGCAACCTGTTGCTGAGCGTGTCCAACATGCCTCTAACTCTGGTCGGACTCATCACCACGGGCCACCCCGGAGGCGCAGGATTCTGTCACATCGTGGGTTTCCTCGACACTTTTCTCACGACAAACTCCATGCTCAGCATGGCTGCGCTCAGCATCGATAGGTGGGTGGCGGTGGTGTTTCCTTTGAGCTACCACTCGAGAATACGGCACCGGGATGCGGTGTTGGCGCTCGGTTACACTTGGATACACTCACTCTGCTTCTCCACCGTGGCCACCTGCCGCTCCTGGGTCGGATACCACCACCTTTACGCATCCTGCACCCTCTGTAACGCGCGAGCCAAGGGAGCTGGGGTTCAGTTTATGGTTTTCACGGTGGCTCTGCACACTCTCACGTTCCTTCTCACACTGATCGTGATGTGCGTAACATACCTGAAAGTGCTGAAAGTTGCAAGATTCCACTGTAAGCGCATCGACGTGATTACCATGCAGACGCTAGTGCTGCTGGTGGATATTCACCCCAGGTAAATAATCTGTATGCACATTATTATAATCACATGTCCGTTATTTTGCATTTCTAGAAAAATCCCTTTTCAGCAAATGGTGGCTTAAGAACAGCTGGCTTCATTCTCAAATAATAAACTAAGAAATGATTCCCCTGGTTTACAGTAATAATTTTTATTTCTTTCTTTCAAACTTGCACTGATAAGTTTGATCTCTAGTCGAGCTTTACTTGAAATAGCTTTAGTTTGCATCTGAGAATCTGCACAATTTGAATGTGATTTCAGAGATGACAGAGCACTCATGACATCCCTCCCACATGTTTTCCCCCTGAATTCCTCCGTCACCTCTGCACGTCTGTGATCTTTTCTCTGGGAGGATAATGGTACCCGTGTGCTTTGGTAGTGTTCGACAGAAATGCCTGGAGGAGCAGAAGCGGAGGAGGCAGCGAGCCACCAAGAAGATCAGCACATTCATTGGCACGTTTGTGGTCTGTTTCACGCCTTATGTCATTACAAGGTGAGCTGAGCTCTATATATTGGGTTGCACACGTGAGTTTGATGTATTTTTTGTGGATTATTGCATGCTTGAGACACGATCTCTGATTCTGTGTTTTGCTCTTGGGGTCGGATGTGTGACTGTTTTCCTTTCTGCTTTATTTGGTGCAGGATTGTAGAGATTTTCTCCCCAGGCCCCATAAGCCCTCACTGGGGCATCCTGTCCAAATGTTTGGCCTACAGCAAGGCAGCAAGCGACCCATTCGTGTACTCGCTGCTGCGCCACCAATACAGGAAGACCTGCAGTGTTCTGGCCAATAAAATCCTCAAGAGGAGTCCGCTCAACTCCTCCTCCTTCAGGACAGAGACCAAAGTAGGAAGGGACACAAACAGCACAGCCAACAACATCCAACCGTCACCCAACAAAGCATTCAATCAGTGAGGCAGTCATGTTCAGTGACATTTTCAGGGGCATCTTGACAGATATTTTACTTCAGAATTTAAGAAATGGACCTTTCTCTGATTGTGTAACATCAAAACACACAAGAATACCCTTCTTTTACTCTGGAATACAAGACGGACAACTTTCTTGATCGATTTTTGCATCCCATAAAGATCCTCAAAAAAGGTGAACGTGTTGACAGTTCCATCCCTTAGTCAGCCTTTTGATGTTTATTTGTTCCTGCTGAGAGAATTCTTTATTTTAATAGGATACAAATCAAGTATATGAGTTTTAGAAAAGGTTAAATAATCCTTCAGGAGATTCTGCAAAGTTGATCAATGTTTTTGAAAGCCCAAGCTCATTTAGGAGGGCTATTTTTAGCAGCAGGAGCATGGCAAAACAGACCATGTTTCTTGTTTTCATGGAAACAAGGGAGCTTGGAACCCAGTGTTTTAAATCACACCTTCACTTTTTTGTTGGCTAATGGTTAGTTGGATCAATTTATGAGAAATTTAAAGGTGTGGAGCACTGAAAACCCATGTTTTAATGATTATTTCTGATTATAATTGGTCACTTTGAGTTTTTCATGCAGGCTGAACATGAAAATAGTCTCCTACACCTATCTCCTGCATTAGCTTCTGATAGAAAATAGACGGTGAAATTCTAGGATTTGAAAAGCCTGACAGATCTATGTCACACTGCCACTAAATATTCATAGACTCACCCATCCTGACTCACAACGAGGAAGGCTGTTGTTATTTTAGAGTCCAGCAAAGAACACATTGGCTAGTTTAAGCTAACGTTAGCATTAGCAACTCCACCACATAGCTGAACTCCTCCAGGCTTGCGTTATTTGTGGAGATAAAACATCAACGTTGCAAGTCAGCGGTAGAGTCGAGTCGCTTTTATTCAATCAGAGGTGAGATGTCCACATATTAGGAAATAAGACTCTAAAACCTGACGTCTGATGCTCAGCTGTGATGTGGCTCACTTCTAATTCCTGAAATTAGTGCACCAGTGATTTTTGCCCCCCAGGTACAACTTACAAGTCATTCATTCCTACTAGTGACCATTGCAAATGTATTGATTAAACAAGTGTTCCACACCTTTAAATATTGGTAACTTAATTCTTGATTTAAAAAAAAATGACAGCCAATTTTATAAGTTGTATATAAACTGCAAATACACAGTTTGTTTTGTAGCACTCTGGTCGATTTGTTACAAATAGGTACCATATAACAATATGTCATTAAATGTGAAAAAAATATAAATATCAAAGCAGTGAGATGTGCAAGTGAATTCCTACATAAAGCTGGTTTATGATTCCTTGGCTAGTCCTTTAGAGGCATTGTAGCAGTAATGATTTGCTGTAATTCTTAATGAAAAGTTTGACCTCAGTAGCGATCATAAAGCTGGAGAAGATACAGTTCTATGAACGATTTCAAATAGAAACACCAGTTTTACATTTCTGTGGTGAAACAGTGTACTAAGCTAAGTTTAATTGAAGTTTCTGTGCTTTGTGGCTGTGATGCGTTATTTATGAAGTGCCTTTTCACAATGGACGAAAACCCGTCATATTTTTGCGCTATGGTTGAGTGTTTCATCATCAACAAGAGACTTTTATTTTGCAAAGCCTCCTGGTTGTTTTGCTGTTACAGGCAGTAATGAGATGAGCTGTTATTTGAATATTGTGGTATTTAGCAACAAGTAATTCCAGCTCACATGTCACACGAGGAGCTGTGTGGCATTTAAACCATGAATGTATGCTGTGCTGTTTTCACTGGCAAATGAGGATGTTGTAGTTATTTTTTTATTTTTTCTTTGTTGTGACATTTTGTAGCCTTTGAAAGGCAGGAAATCTATTTATTATTTGTCAAAGTGTGTCATATTTTTGCCATTTGTGATGATAATGCATTAAATGCTGTGCATTTTTGCATTTTAAAGTTTTCTACTTGTTCAGCGTTGTTCGTCACTGTTTGACGTAAGCGGTACTTTACTAACACACGTATCTGCTGGAACCTTTCTTCCCACTCCCACGCTAGTTAAGTTTAACAAGGTGAAATAATGAAATAAATGCTGCTGTTGGTGTGACAGCAGAACAAAGACTTTTTTAAAGCAGTGGGGTTCAAAGTTAGATCCTTTTTTAATTGCAGGACAGCTAGAAGAATGAAAATTAAACGAGCAAAGCAGACAAAGGTAGGCATGAGTTCGGGCAGCAGAGGGAATTCTATTTAAGCATCATTTAAACAATCAGTACGAATAAAATAAAATTAAATCATCCCTTGAAACAATCACGGCTTGTCAGAAATCAGGGCTGCCTCCTGTAATTTTTGCTTTTCACAAAATTAGTTAAAAGCTTAACTACTTCACCAACCTAGAGCAATTAGAACATGTAGAGAAAGTTTGAAAGGATCCCCAGCCTGGAGGCATTTTGTGTCTACTCCAGAGTCTCAATGAGTGGGTGAGACACAAACCTGCCATCCACAAAGTGCTGCACAAACCTGATGATTAAGCCACGAAGCGTAGGAAGTACAAGAAATCAAAGGAGGAAGGAAAGGAAGATGAGAGCAGTGGTTGACTTCATGCCGCCACAACATCATGAGTCTTTTGAAGCAAACTACAATCATGTCAAAGGCTGGTGGTCAGCGTTTTCATCTGGAAAAAGCTGCTATTGCATCATTTATTATAGGAAGCTTCAATCAGCTTTTAATAACTGAACAGTCACAGTAAAATTGCCTGTTTCAGGGTTTAAACTCACCATGTGAACTGCAAAACAAACATTGGTGCAGTTGGTAGCAAGAAGGTTTGAGTACTGTTCTAAATGTAGTTGGCGTGTTTTCTCCAGTCGTGCATGTATTCCTTCTGGGTATTCTGGTTTCCTCCCACTGACCAAAAACATGCATGTTAGGCTGATTAGAGACTCCAGACCAGGGGTAGGCAGTCCAGGTTCTGAAATGTCGCTATCCAGCACATTTTTGCTCCAACACACCTAATTTAATGATTGATTCACCTGTTCACCAAGTCATCAAGCTGTGCAGAAGCCTGTCAATCGCCTACTTGTTAAAAGCAGGTGTGCTGGAACAGGAAAATAACTAAAGCATGCCGGATAGCAGCACCCCCGGAACAGGATTGCTTGTCCCTGTAACTTTCCCTATGTGTGAGTGAGCGTGTGAATGGCAGTCAATGTGTCCTGGTGATGGACTAGAGACCTGGTGTCCCCTGCCTCTCACACAATGGTTATTGGAAATGCTCCAACCTCCTGTGACCCTGCTGAAGATGGATGGATGGATGGATGGATGGATGGCTGGTTTGCTCATTAATGAAGTCCGTTAGGTGATGCTCATATGTTAGGCATCAGAAATATCTAATTCCTTGTGGCACTATGAAAGCTGATAGTTTTTCAATCCTGTTGAAAATATTTCTGACATGTTTCCCTCTGAATGCCCGTGGTAAAAACTAAATTGGCTGTCAAGCCTCCAGAGTAATTGGAGTCACCCATGTGCAGCGACTTATTGTAATCAGCGACAGCAACACTAAACCCAAAACATTGAGTGAAGAAAAGAAGCACCCTCTGGGTTTGTACATCAATTGTTGATGAAAATATCAAGTTAGTCAAGAAGTAATGTTTATAAATCACAATTTACCGTAAAAACATAATATCTTATGTTTTGTGAGGACTATGTCCCTTCCATCTTTCTGTTACCATGTCTTGATTCCCTCCCCCAACTCTTGAGTGTTTCTTTTCAGTCCAGCTAGCTTCCTGTGAACCTAACTGAACCAAACACCGCCTTATGATCCCAGTCATGGGAATGCTGGAATACAAATGTCATCGTTCCCCTCGCGCCCTTGAGTAAACATGCTGCGCTTCTTACAGAACGTACAAAAACAAGAGCTTCTATTTTTGTTCAGGAATGTTTAAAATTTTCTGGGGTTTTTCCCATCCCAAAGGCTATTGCAACAAAAGAAAGACAACCTGATTTATTTCACTGCTGTTTTATTAAGCATCAAAGAAAAGAATTTCAGTGTTTTTATTTTGAACCCTTTAAAAAGTACCCTGCAAATTCAAAGAGGGAGCAGAGAGAGGATGGTTGGTGACAAGTTCTGATACCATGTGTAACCGACCATAAGGACAAAGCCCGCACCACATGTTCACGTCTGCTGCAAAAAATGTCAAGCAAACATTTAGCTGATATCGTTACAAATGTGTTTTGCTCCGGCCATCTGTTCAACTAGTAAACGCTTGTGTATGCCTGTGCTTGTTCCTGCTTGAGAGAAAACAGCTGATGTGTCTGTTATAAGCAAATGAAACAGCATTTAATCAATCGACGATCCACAAAGACCATGTCTACATTCCAGAAAGAATATTCCAGATAATTTGCATGAAGATTAAAGATAAAAAGATGTTTTTGGCTTTTCATGCAACCTCCCAGCATTTTGTTCTGCTGCACACAGATTAAGAACCACGATATTCTGCATTCAAAGCAGTCAGTCCGATAATACATTTATTCTAGTTTGGCCTTTGTGCATTATTGCAGAACATATTTCCAGTTATGAGAGCCATTTTTTTAAAATCATCTGGTGCATTTGGTGCTTGTGCCTCTATGTGAAGATAACAAGTCGAGTAGAGTATGTCTGATAAAGGTGTTTAGATTCTGTAGCTTCTTTTCATTTCAAATCTATGAAGTCAAGTGCAAAGGGATACGAGGCTGAGTCACCCCGGCAGCTTAGTAATGCTGTCCTTAATCACAAGGAAATAAATAATATACTTTCAGATGAAGTCTGTTCCCACAAAAAGGATGGTGAAAGACCTGAAAGTTATGTTAATAGCTTGTTTTTTATAATGACAAGAAACACGCAATTTAGGGAATTTATTAGTAAAAATAAAAGGAACATCTGAGAACTCCACCAACGTCTCAAAGTAAAGATAGGAAATTAAACAAAAAACAAGTTATTTTTCGAACAGTAATCTGAAATTTATGACATATTTAAAAAATTTTTTTAAACTTCCTAGATTTCACTTACATACATCTTGCTTTACGGAACAGAAGCCTTGAAATATTCCGAATAATTTTGTCAGAATTCTGTTATTTTTAACATATTAAATGTTCATTTTTAGATTTGTTTCACTTCTGGGCTCTTAGCTCATAACCTGTTATACCTAATGCACAAACAATGTAAGATTTATAAATATCTACAATTAATTATTTAGTTAAGAACAATGCAATAACAAATCAGTGGGATTGAGATTGTAATCTCTTGATTAGCCAATACCGGCTGAGTGACTGTTAGATCCTGCTTCAAGAGCTTATTAGTCAGAAAACAAGCCTCCGTTTCACTTTGTATGGTGTTTTTTGTACCAGATGTGTGAAAATCCTGATGCTCTGGTGATTTTTGCTGCACCAGCTGCTCTGAGATCTTTGCTGCTGCCGGTTAATGAGAAAAGGATATGCATGGCTTCAGTTTTCATCCTGAGTCATTTTCAGCCACCTGCTTAATGATCGGGAAATCTAATAATTAGAAAAGGTTTGGGTCCAGATATGATTTTAATTAAAAAAGTTGGGTAGAGCTAGAAGTGTCCATGGCAACTAGATACCTTGCAGGATCTGTGGTGACTTTTAGAGAGCTATAAACGGACTTAAGGAGAGAGAAAACATCTTATTTCCTTAGATGTGAGCATAAACAAACAACTGAATGCATTTTAATGCAAATCGTTAAATAAACTATAGTTTTTCTTTTGTAAAACTTGGAGGGCCAGGAAGAGTTTAACAAAGTAGTATAAATTATCCAAAATTCTCCATATTTTGTCCAAAACGAATGATGAGTGAGATGATTTATGTTGTTCAATAAGGTTTATGCTATAAAACCATGGGTTATCTAATATAAGCACTGATTGAAATCTAACATCATTTACTCTTTTTAAATTTTCTTTGTTAAAATTGAGCAGCAAAACCAATTTATTTCACCTTTGGAACAGTTAATGTGTGTAATGTAAAATGACCACAATAGCACGTCACATTGATGGGTTTTAAACTTATTGTTAACAGACTCAGTGTGATAACATCTGACAGGGATCTCACTGACTTTTACATCTTTCATTTTGCATGCTGCACATGTTTGCGGATCCTGCCAAGTAGACAAAGCACATATTCAGACTTCTGCCTCCTGCTGCACTCATGCTGCTCTGCATGCAGACTCCCAATATGCTCAAATCTTTCATTGGATAATATGTCAGTTTAAGTTCTAGTCTGTGAGATATTTAGAAATGTTTTAGTTCATTTGTCCTATGCATTCTTTTAAGTGATCGGATGAAAAAAAATGGCACTTGAATGATGGGATCAACCCATGAAACATGTTGTTTCCATCTAATAATCACAGTCAGAGTGTTTGGCTGTTTTGTTATAAATCTCAGATAAACCACAGGCTCTGAGCTGAAGCAATAAAATAAATCTGACAAAGATCTTCCTTTCTCGTTACATTGCTTTCTGCTGCTCTATGTGATAGCAGTGTGCCAGAAATACCCCACCTAACTTGAGTTTCCAAGAAAATTCTCTTCAGACAGTAAACGAGACCAAAGACATGCCCATCTGTGCTGACACGATAATCTTTAAGGTCATTTATGCTCACAAAAGGTTTAGACAGAAAAATATGAAGGCACATGCAGTTGTAATGTATTCTGGCTAAAAGCATTTCATGCCCTGAGAGGGGAAAAAACCCAAATACCTACACATGTTGAAGGAGAAAGTGACGTTCACACATTACAGGATGTGACTGTGGCTCGCTGACCATATTAGGCCTTTTGAAAGTCCTTTTGCGCAATCCCAAAAATCATCAAAAAAGAGAGCGAGAGGGGAAAAAACTTGCAGGAGAGATTGGGAATCTATCAGAAGAACCGAGAACAAAAACGAAGCTATGCAATTATTGTTTCTGGCAGCTAAGAGCCCATGGCTTAGGGAAAATCCATCAAGTCATTTCATTAGGAAAAGACCTCGGCAGTGAAAAGATGTGGAGACAATGGGCCTACTTGAGAAATGTGGTTACACATGAATAAGTCCTTCTCACAGAGGTCGAATGAACATACAAGCTGTGAAAAGGAGGATTGCTGTTGAGAAAAAAAAACACTCAGTACTAATGACTCAGACTTGGAACGGCAGAAGACCTTCCTGTGTTTTCTTCTATGGAAAGCATCAACACACATGAATGCGTGAGAAACGTACATGTCATCAAATTTCTGGGTAAATATTTTATCTAGGATATGATTGCCAGAGTCTAATTTATAGGAAAAATATGGAAATATTTCTGAAAAAATATTTGCATTAGCATTCATGGGTTATTTTGAGCTTGAATGGAAGGAAAAACAGCTGGCATCAACATGACAGAGATTAAACGCCTCAGCCTGAAGAATGAAAGGTATTTGGTTAAAAGCTCACTGGCCACGTTTCTCGCAAAACATTGAAACTTCTTGGAAAGAAAATATGAAGAACTGTCAAGGGCGTCAGTTTGTTTTCAGAATTGCTGGGGACAATAACCATACACTTGAGTGGGGTTTAAAAATTGCTGGGGACAATCATTAAATAGGCTAGCATATTTAAGTATTCATCAGTTTTTAATGTTTCACTCCAATATGCACAGTAGTGTATTGACAGTTATTAAAAATCCTGTTTTGTTTTTCCAACGGCACTGACACCCCCCATTAGCCTGTAAGCAAGGTGGAATCTTTACATCCATATAGCTAGCCTAGCAAAAAAGATCTTGTATTATTATTATTATTATTGTATTATATTATATATATCCTTGTTTTATTTTTGACTGTCAAATTAGATTTTCAGAGAAAAATACTCATCTTTATATCAGGCTCCACTCTCTGGTCAACTCCACACTCCGACAACCTAGCTGTCCGTGAACTACGGGATTCATTGATTTTTTTTTAAAAGTGAAGATGAAAAGTAGGTGTCCGTTGACCATGTCGAAAAGAAAGAACGCACCCGATATCAGATGGTTTTTCGGCAAGAAAAAATGTGCACCTCAAGGCTGGATTACTCCAACTCCTGCTTATATGGCATCAGTAAAGCAGCTCTTTCTAGACTTCAGCTGGTCCACAATTCAGCAGCTAGGTTGCTGACTGGAGCTGACAGAAGACAACACATTTCTCCAATTCTGAAATCTCTTCACTGGTTGCCCGTGCAGTTCAGGATAAACTTCAAAATTATGCTTCTCACTTACAAATCCTTGAACCATCAAGCTCCTCCATATCTGTGTGAAATGGTCCATTACTACAACCCGCCGCGTGCTCTCAGGTCTGAAGATAAGGTCCTCCTAGCTGTTCCCAATGCACGTTTAAAAAGCCGTGGAGAGAGGGCTTTCTCTGTCTGTGCACCGAAGCTGTGGAACGCATTACCACTGCTAGTGAGGCTAGCACCAACAGCTAGCATTTTTAAATCATGCCTGAAAACTCACTACTTCAACCTAGCTTATACAACATTATTATGAACCTCACTGACATCTGCACTGTTTATAAACTGACTCCACAATTATCGACTTCCGTATTATTGAGGTTCTTCGTAAAATGTTTTTTCCTATTTTTACTTCACCCTGTGTCTTATTGATTTTTAGCTGTTATTTTTGGGAATTTTGTTGTATTTCCTTTTTATCTTTTATCTGTGTTCGACATGTTTATATAACGCCTGTTTAATTAACCAACATTTTTAGTGTACAGCGCCTTGTCTGGTTGTAATGCCTTGTGAATGCGCTTTATAAATAAAATTGGATTGCATTGGATTGGAAGTGTATCCCACAAAAAAGACTAAGGCCCTGTCCACACGTAGCCGGGGATCTGCCAAAATGTAGATATTTTTCTATGTTTTGGCCTGTCATCCACACGAAAACGGAGTTTTTTCACACGAAAACGGATATTTTTAAAAACTCCGGCCAAAGTGAAGATCTGCGTATTCTCTGTTTTGGGTGTCTGCGTGTGGACAGACAAAACCGGAGTTTAGAGGTCCGCAACGTCACTTTGTGCGACAGAAAAATGCTGACATCACGTGTGTGACCTGTGTTTACACTAGCCGACAGCATGGATGCCCTCAGAGCTGCGCTCGCTTTATCAATTGTCCAAGCGCTTTTTGCTTGTTTGTTTGTGCAAGCGGAATTACTGCTCCTTGCGGAAGACCACAGACGAAGGACGAGGTTAAGAACGGGGGACGTACTGCCGCCTACAGGTCTGGCATGTCCTTAATAACGTATTTATCCGGGTGCGTGTGGACAGAGTTTTTTTTTTAAACGAGGTGGTGTGGATGCAAGAATTTGGAGGGACGGATATTCGTTTTTCAAAAAAACCAGCTACGTGTGGACTAGGCCTAAGATATCCAGTTTTATCATTTTGACTTACTTAGCAGTAGATAAAAGAGGGCAATGTTTCTCTCATCTACTGGTAACAGTTAGCTAGCAGCAATAACGGTTTAAAACCATGCACTTTATGCTAGGTGACCAAACCTCTTTTTCCGTGACATTTTTGCTTTTTAGGTGCTATTAGGGGCATCTGGGAAGATTTCATAAACTGAAAAAATGTCTAGGTTTTCATCGTTTTCAGAAGACTTCATCTTACAATACATAAATACGACAGCACAGCCGTGATATACTCCCGACCTGCTCAAGTGGATGGTTCTGAAAGATTGCAGTAGCCTACTAACATCCAGGTGTTGTACCTGTCACTGAGTGGTGCTGTTTAACTAATTCCAACTAGGTCCCCATCTAGCAAATGGTCCTATTATGTGAAATGACCCATCCATTGTCATGAGCTGAACTCAGAAGACCCGTAATGACTCCAAACACAGTTAAAGTATATAAAAAAAAAGTATTTTTAGTGGAGTTACCAGATGGGCCCCAAGGGGGGATTTCAGACACCCACAGGAAACCAGAGCAGGCGGGAGGAGGGGGAGCAGGAGGGAGGGCCGGAAGAGTCTGGGGGCCGGCGACGGGAAACCAGGAGCCAGGACTGCGGGAGTCTGGGGGGCCGGAGACGGGGAACCAGAAGCCGGCACTGCGGGAGTCTGGGGGGCCGGTGACAGGGAACCAGGAGCCGGGACTGCGGAAGTCGGGGGATAGAGGACACTGGAGGACGAGGACTAAGAGGGGGCTCTGGGCTAAGATACTGAGGGGACAATAGAGGACGAGGACTAAGAGCCAACCACCGCCAAAGCAGGATGCGATGTGTCCTCTTGGACCACCGCCGAGGCAGGATGCGATGCGTCCTCTTGGACCACCGCCGGGGCGGGATGCGATGCGTCCTCTGGGACCACCGCTGGGGCGGGATGCGATGCGTCCTCCGGGACCACCGCAGGGGCAGGATGCGATGCGTCCTCCGGGACTACCGCCGGGGCAGGAATGCGATGCGTCCTCCGGGACTACCGCCGAGGCAGGAATGCGATGCATCCTCCGGGACTACCGCCGAGGCAGGAATGTGATGCGTCCTCTTTGACCACCGCCGAGGCAGGATTCGATGCGTCCTCTTTGACCACCACCGAGGCAGGATGCGATGCGTCCTCTTTGACCACCGCCGAGGCAGGATGCGATGCGTCCTCTTTGACCACCGCCGAGGCAGGATGCGATGCGTCCTCTTTGACCACCGCCGGGGCAGGATGCGATGCGTCCTCCGGGACTACCGCCAAGGCAGGAATGCGATGCGTCCTCCGGGACTACCGCCGAGGCAGGAATGCGATGCATCCTCTTTGACCACCGCCGAGGCAGGATGCGATGCATCCTCTTTGACCACCGCCGAGGCAGGATGCGATGCGTCCTCTTTGACCACCGCCGAGGCAGGATGCGATGCGTCCTCTTTGACCACCGCCGGGGCAGGATGCGATGCGTCCTCTTTGACTACCGCCGGGGCAGGATGCGATGCGTCCTCCGGGACTACCGCCGGGGCAGGATGCGATGCGTCCTCCGGGACTACCGCCGGGGCAGGATGCGATGCGTCCTCCGGGACTACCGCCGGGGCAGGATGCGATGCGTCCTCCGGGACTACCGCCGGGGCAGGATGCGATGCGTCCTCCGGGACTACCGCCGGGGCAGGATGCGATGCGTCCTCCGGGACTACCGTCGAGGCAGGAATGCGATGCGTCCTCCGGGACTACCGTCGAGGCAGGAATGCGATGCGTCCTCCGGGACTACCGTCGAGGCAGGAATGCGATGCGTCCTCTTGGTCCACCGCCGAGGCAGGATGCGATGCGTCCTCTTGGTCCACCGCCGAAGCAGGATGCGATGCGTCCTCTTGGTCCACCGCCGAGGCAGGATGTGATGCGTCCTCTTGGTCCACCGCCGAGGCAGGATGCGATGCGTCCTCTTGGTCCACCGCCGAGGCAGGATGCGATGCGTCCTCTTGGTCCACCGCCGAGGCAGGATGCGATGCGTCCTCTTTGACCACCGCCGAGGCAGGATGCGATGCGTCCTCTTTGACCACCGCCGAGGCAGGATACGATGCGTCCTCCGGGACCACCGCCGAGGCAGGATGCAATGCGTCCTCTGGGACCACCGCCAGAGCAGGATGCGATGCGTCCTCCGGGACCACCCCCAGAGCAGGAAGCGGCGCGTTGGAGGGTTCTGGGGAAGGTGACCACCTCTCACAGCAGGTCAGACCATCTGCGGTGACATCCTTAACTACGGACCCATAAACACTCCGGACATAAAGGTAGTAATTAACTAGAGCTGGAACCGTTATCAATTCAGGATGGGTGGAAAAGATGGGTTATATCTTCACAACGGAAAAGGGGGGGGTGAGGTTCTAATGTCCCAAAACAAATACAAATGTACCAAAACGGAGTACAGAAGAGCAGCAGCTTCTTTTGACTTTCTTAAGTGCACACACGTCTGTCTGAACGTCTTCTAGGACCAATAGAATGACGTAAACAACAAAATACTTGAGAGTTATAATCTCTTTTTATTACTTATCACACTTAGTGAATGTGCACAATGAAGCAGCTGCGGAGACGAGCTCAAGGTTAAAGAGTCGCTCCCCGTCGGAGCGTCCATGAACTGCTTAAATCCTGTTTGAAGAGGTGAGGCGAGCAATCAGTTCATTTGCTGCAGGTGTGATCCCTGATCCGCGTCCTGGAGATTCCTCCCCTCGATATTTCCGCTGTCTGTCCTTGTTGTGGGGATCCTCCCCTCAATATTTCCGCTGTCTGTCCTTGTTGTGGGGATCCTCCCCCGTTGTCCCGGCAACCCTGCACCTCGTTGCAGCAGGAGCTCACGCCCCCACTCTCCTCTCTGCTCTCCTCTTCTCCTCCAAGGACCCGAAGTTGTGTGAAGTCCCCGGTAACAGAGAAAACAATTACTCAAAGCCCATAACACCTCCCCTGCTCACAAAAAGTTTGATGAAGTCAAACTTACAATCCGTCACATACGAAAACTTCTCAAAGAAGAAAAACTAAATAAAAAATACAACAAAAAAAAAACCAACAACCTCAAATGCAATCAGGCATGCGGGACAGGCAGTCCGCTACCACGTTATCAGTACCTCTTTTATGTTTGATCTCCAAAGTATATTCTTGCAAAAGCAATGCCCACCGCATTAAGCGCTGGTTCTGATTGAACATTTTGGCCAAGAATGACAACGGATTGTGGTCCGTATACACTACGAAGGGTACGGTAGTAGAACCTACGTATACTCGAAAGTGTTGCAGAGCCATTATTAGGGCAAGCGTCTCTTTTTCAATAACCGACTACCGGGCTTGACAGGGAGAGAACTTCTTCGAGAAATACGCCACCGGATGGTTAATCCCCTTCTCATCAGCCTGCAGTAGAACGGCACCCGCCCCCACTTGGCTAGCATCAACCTCCAAGGTGAACGGGTTGGCCAAATCTGGAGCCTTCAACACAGGTACACTGGAGAGAAGAACTTTGCAGGACGTAAAAGCTGCTTGAGCTTCTTCACTCCACACAAATGGATATTTCGGACTTAGCAGATTAGTAAGGGGATGTACCACTGTTGCAAAATTTGGACAAAAACAGCGGTAGTAGCTTACCTTCTTCGTCTTCGTCTTCGTCTTCCTCCGCTTATCTGGGTCCGGGTCGCGGGGGCAGCATCCCAACTAGGGAGCTCCAGGCCGTC
Source organism: Nothobranchius furzeri (assembly GCF_043380555.1). NCBI lineage: Eukaryota > Metazoa > Chordata > Actinopteri > Cyprinodontiformes > Nothobranchiidae > Nothobranchius > Nothobranchius furzeri. The sequence continues at coordinate 31,938,678 of NC_091752.1, forward strand.
CTCTCCCCGGCCTTGTCCACCAGCTCCTCCGGCAGGACCCCAAGGCGTTCCCGGACCAGATTGGAGATGTAACCTCTCCCACGTGTCCTGGGTCGACCCGGGGGCCTTCTGCCGGCAGGACATGCCCGAAACACCTCCCCGGGGAGGCGTCCAGGAGGCATCCTGACCAGATGCCCAAACCACCTCAACTGGCTCCTTTCGATCCGGAGGAGCAGCGGTTCTACTCCGAGTCCCTCCCGAATGTCCGAGCTCCTCACCCTATCTCTAAGGCTGAGCCCGGCCACCCTACGGAGGAAACTCATTTCGGCCGCTTGTATCCGCGATCTCGTTCTTTCGGTCATTACCCAAAGCTCATGACCATAGGTGAGGATTGGGACGTAGATCGACCGTTAAATCGAGAGCCTGGCTTTCTGGCTCAGCTCCCTCTTCCCCACGACAGATCGGCTCAGCGTCCACATCACTGCAGACGCCGAACCAATCCGCCTGTCGATCTCCCGATCCCTCCTACCCTCACTCGTGAACAAGACCCCGAGATACTTAAACTCCTCCACTTGAGGTAGGACCTCTCCCCCGACCCGGAGGTGGCAAGCCACCCTTTTCCGGTCGAGAACCATGGTCTCAGATTTGGAGGTGCTGATCCTCATCCCAGCCGCTTCACATTCGGCCGCGAACCTACCCAGCAAGAGCTGAAGGTCAGAGCTGGATGAAGCTAGGAGGACCACATCATCCGCAAAAAGCAGAGACGAGATTCTCCTGCCACCAAACTCGACACACTCCACACCACGGCTGCGTCTAGAAATTCTGTCCATAAAAGTGATGAACAGAACCGGTGACAAAGGGCAGCCCTGGCGGAGTCCAACCCTCACTGGGAACAGGTCCGACTTACTACCGGCTATGCGGACCAAACTCACGCTCCTCTGGTAAAGGGACTGAATGGCCCTTAACAGAAAGCCACCCACCCCATACTCCTGGAGCGTCCCCCACAGGGTGCCCCTGGGGACACGGTCATAAGCCTTCTCCAAATCCACAAAGCACATGTGGATTGGTTGGGCAAACTCCCATGCCCCCTCCATCACCCTTGCAAGGGTATAGAGCTGGTCCACAGTTCCACGGCCAGGACGAAAACCACATTGCTCCTCCTCTATCTGAGATTCAACTATCGATCGGACCCTCCTCTCCAGTACCTTGGAGTAGACCTTTCCAGGGAGGCTGAGGAGTGTGATCCCCCTATAGTTGGAACACACCCTCAGGTCACCCTTCTTAAAGATGGGGACCACCACCCCGGTCTGCCACTCCCTAGGAACTGCCCCCGATGACCACGCAATGTTGTAGAGACGTGTCAACCATGACAGCCCTACAACATCCATAGCCTTGAGATACCCAGGACGAACCTCATCCGCCCCCGGGGCTCCGCCGCTGTGTAGTTGTTTGACTACCTCAGCAACTTCTGCCCCCGAGATCGGACAGTCCATCCCCAGGCCTCCCAGCTCTGGTTCCTCCTCGGAATGCGCATTGGTGGGATTGAGGAGCTCCTCAAAGTATTCCTTCCACCGTCCGACTATAGCCTCAGTTGACGTCAGCAGCTCCCCATCCCCACTGTAAACGGTGTGAGCGAGTTGCTGCCTTCCTCTCCTGAGGCGCCGGACAGTTTGCCAGAACCTCTTTGGAGACGATCGATAGTCTTTCTCCATGGCCTCACCAAACTCCTCCCACGCCCGAGATTTTGCCTCGGCAACTGCCACTGCTGCACCCCGCTTGGCTATCCGGTACCTGTCTGCTGCCTCCGGAGACCCACAGACCAGCCACGCCCTGTAGGCCTCCTTCTTCAGCCTGACGGCTCCCCGAACCTCTGGTGTCCACCAGCGGGTACGGGGGTTGCCACCACGACTGGCACCGGCCACCTTACGACCACAGCTAGCAACAGCCGCCTCGACAATCGCAGAGTGGAACAAGGCCCACTCGGACTCGATGTCCCCCACTGCTCTCGGGACGTGGTCAAAGCTCTGCCGGAGGTGGGAGTTGAAGACCGTCTTGACAGGGTCTTCTGCCAGGCGTTCCCAGCAGACCCTCACTATGCGTTTGGGTCTGCCAGGTCTACGCGGCATGTTCCCTTGCCATCTGATCCAACTCACCACCAGGTGGTGATCAGTTGACAGCTCCGCCCCTCTCTTCACTCGGGTGTCCAAAACATACGGCCGCAGGTCAGATGATACGACTACAAAATCTATCATCGACCTGTGACCCGAAGTTGTGTGAAGTCCCTGGTAACAGAGAAAACAATTACTCAAAGCCCATAACAAGATGGTATTTAACTTCTCAGCCGCCCTTAATCGTACGTGGGGGCAGGATGGTCTGGCAAAGATCTCCCATATAGCGTCCTCGATCATCTGCACCATCATCTGAACTGCCTCCTAAGGTGGGGCCGGCCTAGAAGCAAAACCTGAGGTGTCATCAGAGGAACCCACCAACACCAGAGCGGGGGAAGGATCAACCCTCTTAGCAGCTCCAGAAGACCTCCGGGACCACCGCCGACATGGCCTGACAAAAAGGGGTTGAGGCTGGAGCGGCCCAACGACAGGAGGGGTGGAACCTCTGTGCGGCAGTGGTCTGAATGCCAGACCTGTTCCCCAGAGCAGTGACTCCTGTTCCCGGTCTAGCTCCATAAACTCAAGGAGAGTGAGATCTTCCATGACAGGTTAGAGAAAGAAAAAAAAAGTTGACTAAGCTCCTAAATACTGCCGGCGTCGGGTCTATGTTTTGGCCAGATTATTCTGTCATGAGCTGAACTCAGAAGACCTGTAATGACGCCAAACACAGTTAAAGTATATAAAAAAGTATTTTATTTTTGGTGGAGTTACCAGATGGGCGAGGCTGGAGACAGAGTCGGAGACAGGCGAAGGTTAAAATGGCAGGCAGAGTACAAGGCAGGGGTCAGGAGAAAAACGAGGTCCGGAGGCAGCGATCAGGCAGGGTGGATGGCTAGAGAATTTACTGGCACAAAGTTTTCAATAACCTGGCAGAGACTGGATAGCAGGATGGTTCTTTTATAGCAGGGGAAGCAGGTGTGTGACATGAGCTGAGGAGTCAGGAGCAGGTGAAGTGGATGAAGCTGATGACAGGAACAGGTGAGAAGAATGGAGTTGATTGTGGTTGCCAGGGATTCAGGGCTTGTCAGGAGCTTGGTGAAGGGTCCAGGTGAGCTGAATGAAGGTTGAATGAGGAGGCAGAGGAGGGTGAAGGATGGGAGTCATGACATCCATAACTAAAAAATATTAGAGGGATAAAATTTTAGGTTTAAGTGTGTAAATGAATAAGTCTCAGAATAAAGTTTTGGGGTGTAATAGTGACTGGGAAACCAGATTCCAACAGAGTGACCCTAACCCCCTTGCATTACCTTAACCAGCCCTTTTTTAGCCTTGCAAAACTGTGTTAACCTTAAATCAGATTTTGATGACATTGACAATATAAAATAGCACTACGTTTGTTCAGTAGGAATCAGCACCCCCTAGAGTCACATGTGTCTTAGTGCAATTTGTTTTATTATATATTTGAAAAAAAAATCAGATTTTTGTCCCATATGACTGACCAATTTGTTTCAGGGTATCGTTTTTTAAACCGTTAAGTTATTTCCACAGATTTTTTTTTACTTTTTTACTTATTAGCCTAGCTGAAGTTTGACTCCTTTAAAGTGTCAGAGTTGTGAAATGGCTCATTCTGGAAGGTCCTGAAACAATCAAGAATAAATCTGCTGAAATCCCTTTATATGAGAGAGATTTGGACAAAAGAACTCCATGAACCTGTTTGGTATGGTCGGCCATATTATAACTTAGGAAAAGAACTAACAGTATGGCCCTGTTAACCAAATTAAAAGGCATACATTATTTATGAATCAAATGGTACAAATAACTCATCATCTTGTATTGAAGTTAAACAAATAAACATTTAAAGTTCCATTACAAATGCTTGGACTTTAATGTAACTTGTTTTTCTAAAACCATTCATTGAATCTCCCCTGTTTTTTCTGCCTCACAAACAATTTATTTGTGTTACATTTAAGCAATTTTGGTCCAAATGTATCCGATGGATCATCATTCATTACAATTTTCAAATGGTTCACTAATCAGTGAGGTAAGGATGCTTCAGCATTTTCAGCTGCCTTTTTTTCTCCTCCAACTTGTTAATCTACCCCCTGCTGTGTGGAAACTGTCAAATGGAATCAAGACAGTGAAATTTAATGGGTTAATGAGTTAATGGAACAAAAAATATAAAGAAAAGTGGTAACTTTCTGAACCTTTTTTGAAGCAATGACTGTTCTGATGCATTTAGTCACGCAGATTCATGAATTTTTCATGTATTGCCAATGATGATATAAAGTTTGAATTGTGTGAGGCATGGCTTGGTGCTTCTTTACTCAAAATAATTCAGTGTTCCTGTTGGACAGAATCTTATCAGATTTATGTGATCTATTGTAACACCAGACTAAGAAAAAATATCAGCTTCACTAGTGAGGAGGACAGTGAGCGTCAAACTGATGTGAAGAAAACAGAGTAATGACAGGTGTGGATGAGCTGGAGCTGTGTAAGTAAGTGCAAAATCAGAAGAACAATCGATAAGTTCATGGTAACGCTATCCTATCTAAAACTTTGATTGGTCATTTTTTGTAAAGTCTTGCACTTCTAGCAGTCAGAAATACACGCTGTTTCAAATTTTCAGTAATATTAGTCAAAGCAAAAGAAAGTTTCACAGAAAAGGAAATTGATGACAGTTTGTTTTACTCGGCAGCTTTTCCTAAAAAAACTGACTACTGTGAATCACAACAGTGATGAAAAAATATATATTTTGTTTATGTATGAATATGTGCAGCTAACATGTCCAGATTCTATAATAAATGTGCATTTTGGTTCATGGAAGATTGGGGTTTGATTTTTTTATTCATTCTAAAATGGATTTGACACTTTAGAACTGGTTGGTTGAATGTATCTACGAATAAATCATGCGCTGATGAACGAGGAAAATTGGTGACTTTATGCCAGAGCTTATAAACTGAGGCATGACCTCAAACACCTGAGACATCATAGAAAAGGCAGCAAAAAGAGTTTCCTTTTAGCTTTATTTTGTATTTTAACACCCTCTTGTGGTTCTTTTGTGTCTTCCCTTCTTTACCAGAAATAAAATATTTCCCATCCTCTTTTTCCTTAGGTTACAAAATCCTGCAGTCTGTGAAATATGTGCTGTACTGATTTACGTTTACATTTAACATATGTGCTATTTTGCTACAGGTCTTCAGTGAAAATAATTTACCCATTATAAATGTTATGCATTGCATGTCTATGAAGGCGTTTTTGCCGGACTAATAAGAATAAGGTACAACCTCAGAAATAACTTAAACAGCAAATCTGCTGTCGTGTCAACCACTAGGGGGCAGCTTAAGATAGGAAGTAAGTAAGTGAGTAAAGGAGAAGTGCTTGAGCGAGAAGGTATTATGGATGCCTGACTGCTACAGGTGACGCGGGTTTGAATAAAGCTTGGTAAATGAATTCTGCCTATTTGTGCTATTTTCTAATACAACGTCCAAACGTAACACCTACCTTTTAGATTTTTCCAGGATCTGGAAAACTTTCTGCACAAGCCAGCCTCTTTTCTAATCACTTTGCAATTATGCAAATGCACTTTTTGGTCTGCAGTGATGATTTGATGTTGTTTTACTGGCATTCAAATGTTGATTTTGCAATCATAATCAAATACAATCATCACAACATTCATCAATTCTCCACCTTTCATTCAGAATTAATAGGTCCAGGAGAGAAGCCCATCCAGCAACCTCATACTTGGTGCTTTATCAAGAAATTATAGATGAATATAATTTGTAATAATGATGAGAGAACTTGGTCAAATAAAAATATGTTTATTTAATTATCACCATTAGATGATGCACATAATTTTTTAGAAAGCAAATAAATATCAATAATTTTCTGGAACATTATTTGAGCAACCATTCCAGCTGTGGCTTGTTGCTCCCTTTTTACAGCAGATGGAACATTCAGCTGTAACCCCAGAGGAAGGCTTTGCTGTCCAAGACACTGGCCAGTTCATGGTTGAAGGGCTGGTAAAACCTGCTTAGGAGGTTTCTAGTGGATGGAAGCATTGGACCAAGGCTCTTGTCTTGAGTCCTTCTGGTGTTGGACATGGGCCTTTTGGTCAGTGCTGCCTCAGTGTCTGCTGACAGAGGGCCTGTTAGGGAAGAGCAACATGGTAGATGTAACAAAACTCATCAATTCACGTTAATGGACATTTTTTATGGCTGTTGTCCATCACATACCTACATCTAAAAAATCAAAAACATTCTTAATTGTCTCTTTGAGATTTGCTGCATAGTCCTCCAGTCGGAGAACTAAAATCTGCTCTTTGTGGAAAACCGTCAGCCAGTCCAGTAAGAAGACAAAGTACATTCCCAGAGTTAGTCTCACCTGTAAAAGAAATAAAAGCACAAATGTATCTTTTGAATAAACATTTAAAAGTGGCAAATAAAAATGCTCACATTTCTAAAATTTCTACAAAGTTATTTTTAAAACCTTTTCAATAAATCATAAATCACAGAAATATAAAAAATACATCAAGACTAATCCAAACAACAAGTGTAAGACCACTTGAAAAATGACCAAAATTCATAGTTTGCATGGTTGGTAAACTAGAGCTTCAACATCCAACAAGAAGAAATGGGAGTGAGACAAAACCTTTTCTGACCATGTGATTTACTGAAAACATTACTTTATAAGGCTGTTTTACAGCTGATCAAGCTCTGTGGTGTTCAAGGAGACGAGGCCTTTGAAGACATTTGTTGTCTCTTCAGTCTCACATACCGTCTGATGGTTTCGGGGCTGCAGTCAGCACTAGGGCTGAAACGATTCCTCGAGTACCTCGAATAATTCGAGTACAAAAAATCCTCGAGTCAAATTCTCTGCCTCGAGGATTCGTTTAATTCATATTTAATTAATTCGTGGCTTTGCAGTCGCCCGTGGTCATGTTTCACCCGGACTGAAATAAGTGACGCACATGCCCACTGGACTGCACACGCGAGTAGCGAATGTAACTTAACTTTGTCTTCAGCCATGGCGGACAACGTGGACCCCGGTAGAGTGCGAAAAAGACAGAAAATGTCAAAGGTGTGGGACAATTTTTCACGTCGTTAGGCGGAAAACGTAGTCCAGTGTAAATACTGTAAAATGGATTTAGCCTACCACAACACCACATCCTCCATGCTGCTGCAGCGCCTGTAAATGTCACTTCTGCAAGCGGACTCGGAGCCTCTACAAGATAATGCTTTTTGGCCTGTATTTCTATATATTCTGCGGATGCTGTGCGACTTTTTCGTTTGTAGCACTCAGTTTAAGCTCACACCATACATCTGGTAGCAACACGTCGGACTTAAAATGTGCTAAAAAATAGCATTTTTACACAAAACGTCGGACTTTTTATTGTGTTATTGATGTTTGTTGTCAGTAGCGGTTTTAGGCACGGGCAGACAGGGCAGTTGCCCGGGGCGGCATTTTTTCATGACACAAAAGGGGCGCACAAGCGCTGAGTAAAAAAAAAAAAAAAAAGGAAATCTGCGCCGCACCGAGGTTTTCTATTATCTGACAGTGTCTGGATTGGAAACAGCAAGATGGCGCCCCCTGCAGCTGCAGGCGCTCATGCTGACTGAGAACGTTCACGTGCACCGTGTGTCTATGAAGAACAGGAAGGGGAGGGGTGCGGCGGGGGAATTCACCTCTGCGTCTTTCCCAAATGAAATGAGCGTGCAGGGGCTGAATCAACTGTATTAACATGGCTAAAGTCAATCACATCTTAACGTTCTTCCATTTTTCATTCATAATATCATAAACACAGGCCTATCATTCTTTCAGGTTACTCTGAATTGTGTGAAATGGCCGAATAAAAAAAGGAAAAACAAAATGATTTTGTGGTCACACCCCCATCAAGGTCAAATAGTTTAGTCCTGACTAAAGGAAACTTACTGAGTCAGGAGCCAAACAGAAGAGATGAACATAAAAAGGCTAAAACCACCAAGTGCCCCATTCAGGGGGAAAAAAAAGAAAAAAGAGGAGAAAGATAAAGGTATGTAGCTCTCATGATGCATGTTTTCAATTTTTTGAACCAGTTAACTGGGATTTTAACGGTTAAATGCGGTCAACTAATTGCTAACAGAGCTAATAGGGCTGAAATATTGAAACAAATATTCAAATGGTTCGAAAAAAGTCCTTGAATCGTTTTTTACTGATTCAAACTAGGATTTGTTAAATGCTCACTGCAGCCTGTGGCCTGCCTGAACAACAACAAACACATGTTGATCATGTTCACATAATAATAAATAAAACAACTCTACAAGCAGAAGAAAACACCCCAGTCATCACTAACTATCCTGTTTATTTATTGCAGATGGCTGCACTGATTATTTTTTACATGATTTGTTCTGTAAAAGTTGGCATTTTTGGTAGTCTACAGTTATTTTTATGACAGTTTAAATTACAATTTCAGAGGCAATTCTAAAATATTATGGATCATGAGATCTATTGGAGATCTACCCCAACTTTTGGACTGCTCTGCCAGTCACTGTGGCTCAAGCTGAGCGGAGCTTTTCAAAACTTGATCAAGTCATACCTGAGGTCAGCTATGTTTCAGGGGCGGCTCACTAACCTCGCTCTGATTAGTATCAATCACTCAGTAGGGGAGCAGATTTCATGTGATGACATTATTGATGACGTTGCATCAAGGTTAGGTTTTAATTTTAGTTTGTGTTTTCTGTTCTAAGTGCAATGCTGTAGTGATTATCTTTAGTTTGTTATGTGTGAAATATTTTTGCTATTTAGAATATTTATTATCTATTATGTTCATATATTCTTAATATTTAGTTATTGTTTGTTTTTGTATATTTGATTCTATATATTTTGATACAGTATATAATGTATAGTGCTTTACATTCTGACAACTTCATAGTAATTAATGTAAATATGTGCAACTTAGAAAAATGAATGTTCAATAGTCGTTCTAATAAACATGCCTGTTTGTAGAAAACATGCGTGTGTTCGTGCAGGTGGGGTGGTGGTGGTGGGGCGGTTGGGGGGGGGGGGGGGGGGGGGGGCTCAAAGGGGGCCTCGCCCGGGGAGTAATTCGATGTAGAACCGCCACTGTTTGTTGTCCCTCGGGATTGCTGCAGGAGGACATGGGTATTTATGAGAGGAAAACGAAATAAAGTAAATAAATGTTTTGTGATCAGTATAATTTGACAAAACCACAGCAAACATGCTTTCTCGACAATCCTTGTTATTGTGTGAGTAAAAAAAGTGTTGAAATTAAAACGGACGTGTGTTAATAGGGAAACAGCCGGCGAGCTGTTTGCGCATGCGCCGTGAGCGGTTCTGGTTCTGTTTGGGCCGCAGCCTGCTCGCAGCGCTACTTCAACAGTTATCCTCCTAGTTTCTGTCTGGCTTGCAGGCTAGCAGATTCTCGCACGAGGGGAAAATCTGCCCAGGTTGTGTACTTATTTTTTGCACAGCCATTTGTTTACTGTGAAGTAAAGTTGAAGTGCTTAAGTTTTGAAAACTAATTTTGAATAAAACTTGAAGAATAACTGGCAATTGCTTGCTCATTTTAACAGGTCTTTCATAATTATAACATGCTATTTGATATAATGGTTTACAAATACAAAAGGGTAATTTATTAGAGTACTCGATTAATCGAAAAAGATATTCGATAGAGTACTCGATTACAAAAATATTCGATAGCTGCAGCCCTAGTCAGCACCAGTAAAGGCCTGATGCTGCATCAAAGATCGTCCAGTGTCTTGATGGACAACCTATTGGATCCACCATCCCACCTCAGAAGCGATGGTGTGCTGCAAGAGGCCGTGCTTATGCATTTTAACAAGCCGACATTCAAAATGAGAACTTTTTTTTGCATTTGCCAACCAAACATCATGACTACCTGACAGAAAGTTACGCAAATCCACATTTTGCACATTTTGGGCCTTTTAAAGGCATGATCTTAAACCTTTGATCAGCTGTAGAACAGCCTGTCCCATTTAAGCAACATTTTCAATAAATCACTGCTCAGAAAGTGTTTTGTCTCACTCCCTTTTCATCATGTTGAATGTTGAAGCACTACTTGGAACTTTTAGATCCAACCATGCAAAAATATAATTTGGGGGATTTTTTTAAGTGATCCAAAACTATTTATTGTGACTGTATGCATCCTGTATCTATGTGTCACGTACCCATATAATCACAAACAAACCAATGCCTCTTTGCGATATGATGACATCTTTCACAGCATGAACATCAGCATGTTGACATGTAATGAACTGTGAAATCCCGGTCCTCAAGCACCAGCATTTTTCACTAATTTCTCTGCTCAGGCAAACATAATTTAAACGGATGAGTGATTAAAAGACCTCTGCAGAATTTGACCTACTAACTTGAGCTATTGCATCAGGCTTGTCTGAGAGAGGAAACATCTAAAACATGCAGGTCCTTGAGTTCCTATTCCTCATCAGTGCAGTAAGTACTTAAATGTGTTTGCTAGAAACCACTTACTTGATGAAATTGGAACTATATATGTTGATATAATAGTCATCAAGCAAGGGAGTAGGAATTTATGTCAGAGCCAAATATTGTAAATTACAAAAAAAAGGCCTATTTCTTTGAGTTCTTTACAATCGAAGCAACAAAATTATGTAAAAATGAAGCTCTTGAACTGCTGCAAAAGTGTTCCTCATCCAGTATATTCACACATGATTTTTAAATGCTTGAACATGTTCATTATGATCAGAAATAGCAAAGACATAGCAAGCAACAGTATTTTTGTTTGTTGTGCTTAACTGCAGTAACACATAAACGCCACCAGAGGGAGATGGTTCACAACAGTAAAACAAATTTAAAAAGACAAATTTGACCAGCCAAAAATCTCACTGCTGACTCTGAAAATACAACCAGCAAACAAAACAACAACACCCCCACCCAAATGTCAATAAATATGGATGCAGCCATTTGAATCGTGGAACTGTATCTAGGAGTCAATGTGCCCTCTAACCCATTATCTCCCTCCCCTGTCCAAACGGAGGTGATGAGCGCTGCTCCATGCGGCTGCACACACTGAAGTGGACCTAGTGGACACTTATGTTGTGTAATGTCTGAAGTCTGTGTGCATATCTGTCTGACGTGCTTTCTTGCATAGCAAAGCTACCCTCTCTGTTGAGGGTAACGCTGAAGTGCCTTTTTCCCCCTCCCCCCCCCCCCCCCCCCCCCCCCCCCCCCCCCCGACTCTATCCTCACATAAACCCTCTTGAACTATTACGGTAACGCGACTCGGGTTGCGAATGACCACAGTCAGCAATTCTTGTCATGTGTCTATGTATGCATGCCTGATCTCAGAATTGTGTGTACTGAAACTCTAATTTCCCTCTGAGATTAATAAAGTATTTTTAATTGAATTTGAGCTTACAGGCATGGTGTTGTAAAGGCTGGTGTTGTAGACACAGGAACGAAGGGACCGATCGGAGAGACAGCGCTGAAACAAATGGACAGACTCTATGACCTTCTGATGAAAATCCTCTGAAGACTTGTTGACCATCGTAAAGTACAAGTAGTCTGAGTAAAGCCTGGGAGGAGTGAGAGGAATAAGAGGAAATTATAATAATTGCTATAAATCACTGAGAAGCTCTTCATGGGTAATAACAACTCTCCAAATACCAAGAATCACAATTGTGACTATAAAAACAGGTGTTGGGAAGATGTTTTTCTTTCTTTCTCACCTTTCCACTGGATCTCTGAGCATGATGATGATTTTGGCACCAGGTTGGACTGCATGGATGAAGTCCTGAGCCAGGAAAGGAGGCTCTGATTTGTTAATGTCTCCATGGAGATAGCTCCAGGCCTGATTATCCCACATAGTGGAAGCACTGGCTTCACCTGTGGAAACAAGCCGACAACCAATGCATGCTGTTTCAAAGCAGTTTATTTAGCACTTTTAAGACCAGCTTCCACAAGTCTGCCCATACCAGGCAGGGGTATCAGAGCTGAGAAGCTCTATTTACCATTCAGATGTCCCTCCAATCAAGGTACAGAATGCCCAAAAGCAAAATATGGATTAGATGCAGAAGCTCGTAAACTTTCCCATATATCTAACAAACTCATCTTACTGTCAGATGAACAGGATGATAAGAAAAGTATCATCACAAAGATGGATATGAAAAAAAATACTAATCATCAGTGTGTGGTTCAAGGCACTGCTTACCAATTGCCCAGAAAAGATCTGCAACTCATCAAAAAAGACCTTCAAAGCAACACTAAAGAGTATTTAGGAATTTAAGCTATTGCGTTCAAACTGGTTTCATCTTGAGCCACTTTGCATTTGACAGCCCTCTGTAGCCCTCTGCTGACCAGAAACTGCATCTAACAGTTTTGTGGTTTGAGTAGGAAAACAATAGTGGAAGGTCTTGACCCGTTTCATGGCAATAGCTCTTTGCTGTGCCAGTAGCTCACATAAAGGCTAGCAGTTAGCTTTGCAATTCATTGACTGTCAATAAAAAGTACAAGAAGAAGAATTTTTTTTGTTGTTGTTGGCATCAGGGTACGGTCTGTAAGTAAAAGAGTAGAGTCTCTGGAGGTGGAGAAAACAGCTAAAACCAGTGTGAACATTGGCGCAGTCTTCACTCGTTTGAGAGAGCTTAAAGAGGCTACGAAATCAAGGACATATGCTGACCTGGCTTTGTTGCTACTGGACTTGTAAGTAATAATATTTTTCATTTAACTCATTCACTGCCAGCCGATTCCTGATCGCTAACGGCCTTCGATGCCAGCGTTTCTCACCGTTTTTACTGTTTTTTTAAGAGTCACAGAACGTTGCGCACTAGGATGATGTTGACGCCAAAACAACCAAAACAAAAAGGAGACTCACCTCTTCCATCAGGAAGAATCCGCGTGTTTCGAACCTTATCTGTTCTTTCGTAATCCATTGTCGAATTGTGATTGGCAGACGCTTTTCCAGTTCGCGCCTCACTATTTTACAGGAACGGCCCAAAACGATCTCCTAACACATGGATGTTCTGCTTCCTGATCACGTGACATGTGACGTATGTGGATGAAGATCGGCTTCAAGGCTGAGATGTTCTCTCAGCACGGGTGCTCGTTCCGATGCTCAAACAGTAAAACAAATGCAAATGACAACTTTAGTCATCATTGGCAGTGAATGAGTTAACAGTGCGGATATTTTGACTATGTGGTATATTTAGTATCACTTGTCCTGTGTTAAGGGCCATTCCCATCAGTACTGGGTCGGCCCGGGCCGGGTAGCGTAGGTTAGGGTGGCCTGGTATTTTTCCGGGCCAACCAAGGCTCATTGTCAGCCCTCTTCTCAAGGGGGTCTGCTTCAGGCCGACCAGGGCCAACACACCCACTGCTGACAGCAAATTCACACCTTCCATTAGAGCAAGCCTCTGATTGGTGGGTGGAATTAGCCCACATGGGCTTAAGGTGAGGATGTGTGGAATCAACCGGGCCAGGCTGGGGCCGACTGGGGCTACCCAGCCCGGGCCGACCCAGTACAGATGGGAATGGCCCATTAGTGTTAGCTTGTTGTCAGCTCTAGCTACAGCGAGTTGTTTATGACAATTGTAATTCCGATTTTAACTAGTAGGAGGAAAATCAGGAAACTCATGAAGTGTTGCTTTAAAATACTTCCAAAATCCAATAAAAACAAAAATCAGATTTTTTATTTGAAATTTTAATTACATTTTGTTTTAAATTAACCAACCCTCATCTGTGTTAGTTTTTTTTATTTTTTATTTTATTTATTTATTTATTTATTTTTGTCTCATGATGGATTTTTTTTCCTTTTTCTTACTGCATGGTAGGACATAAATGTGGTGACTAAATAAATCAGTCACTGGCATGAAAGGATTTTCTTCATCCATTAATTTTTCACATGTGTTCACCTGTTATGATCTGGAGTGCATGGTGGTCTCCAGATGAATTTCCATAGATTCCTCCTTGGATGCTTTGTGCCGCCAAATCAAACAGATCCAAGTAATCATCTATTGGAAAACGTTCCTGGAAGCCTGTTCTGAAACGAATATAACCTGCACCACAAGGAATATCAAAACAAACAAAATAAAATTAATCCATTTCTGTTTCATAAGTGTAAAATATAAGTGATTTATGTTTTGTGATTAAGGGTCCATTTGTGGAAGTAATCAATTAAAATGAAAACTCAGTTGAGCTAGAAGAGTAGAGCTAGCACTGGGATGAACGTTTTGACTCTTTGGAAAAATCTCATTATTTTTCTGCTCTGAGTTCTGTGTTTATAATAGCACAAGCACCACATTTCTCACATATAAACAGCTAGCAAGTTTCTGCTCCAAGTTACTTCAAAACATATCCAGATCCCTGTGAGACCTGCTGTTAACATGTTACTGTTTACTTTAAATGAGTCAGTTTGTTGTTGCTGCTGTTCATTTCTCAGCCATCAGAAGTGACTTCCTGTAGTCTCTGCTTGTTGCTTAGCAACTAAACAGCCTCAAGCTTTCAGTCCTCAGGCAATAGTGCATGTTTATTATTAACACTATTAAAGGTTTCTGCAGCGATCCAGATGATCAATTTGCTACAAAGCGAATCCATCTCTGTCTGCCTTACCGAAGCGTTTCCTGGTCCACCAGTGCGGCTCCTTTATTATGTTGAACTTGACTTCAGGAAGCATCAACAGCCTGTGAAACAAGTCTGTTGTTCCACACTTGGGCTGGCCAATGATGTAAAAGTAGGGTAAGCAACGCAGACGAAACCGCCTGCCATCTCTGCGCCACACGTGCTGGTGGAAGTCGGCTCTCATGTGGTCGCAAATGTTCTTGAAAGTCTTTGAGCGCAGAGTGAAGCGGTTGCTTTTGTACGGGTCTGAGCCGAGTTCCTTTGAGATCTCCTGATACCAGCATGGACTCTTGACACCCGGGAAGAAATGGCGAGGGATCACTGAGAACAGCTGAAGAGGAACGTGGAAAAAAAGTGAAATCAAGCCATGCTTTTGTTGTGTTTTATGACGTAAAAAGCACCAAAAACAGATTCTGTGGGATTCATCAGCTACTGTTGCTTCATAACCTTTTTACACTCTTTGTGTGACGCTTGATCAGATCCAGCATGAATGACTCATTGCCAACTGCCATTTAATGCGATGACTCATGTGTTACAACATGTGTTATTCCAACTTAAATCACCTCTCCAACTGAAGCAACGGTGCCCTTTCTGAAGACGTACAGACCTGGAAATCTCTAATGAGAGCACAGCAGAGCTGCATGTCATAGTGGAGACCACAGGTAGGCCTTTAACAACACTTAATGAGAGTGTTGCTTACAAAAACTCATCATTATGTGCTTTACTGGGATGATATTCACCGCAGTGGTGATTATAAGTTTAAATAGCTGAGGCTTATTTCCAGAATTAGCTTTTATCAAATCGTTTGTGCACATTTAAGAGTTTAAAGTGGAAAATGCATCACCTTATGCAAGCAGAAACAAGCTCCAGGACTTACATGGGGATTTGTGTCAACAATATCCTTCTTATCAGGCACCTTCCTGGATGTGTACTGCAGTTTGGAGTTGATATTCAGCAACATTTTTCTGTCCATAAAACTCTTGTCAAGCAAAACGTCTGCTGTATTTGTGCTGGTGTCCGCAGGTCTGACCTGATAAGGAATAGAAGTGAGAGGAAGTCTTTCCTTGTCCCACATCAGGATATAGGAAGCCATGATAAAGAACATCAGTGTCAATCCCACCAGGAAGGTCACCAATTTGGCTTTCGAGATGCACCTCAGGTGGGATAAAAGCAGCATGGTGTCCAGATTCCGGGGTGTATTTGTGCATCTGAAGTCCAGAAACGTCCTGACAAGTCTTGTTCTGTAGTTTCCAGCCAGGGGCAAGCTGTGGAAGCTGAGGTTGTGGTCCCTTTGGGTGCTGCAGACTTTTAGTTGCATGCTGATACTGAATCACAGCAGGCATGTAGAAAGAGAAGTCAGGTTTTCCTATAAATTGAGTCAATCTGGTTATCATCATTTGTCTTCATTTTACACACGCTTCTCGGTCTTCCAGCCTGTAAAACAGAAACACGTGTTAAATAATGACACATGGTTTTTCACCCTGTAAAGCTTCTTTTGAAGTATTTCAAGCATTTCCAATAATACCACAAATGGGTGGTGAGAAACTTTAATTCCAGGGTATTTTAAGAGGGATTCATTCGTATTCTGATGCATCAGTATTGGTATTTCAAACCACACATTTCTATTACAGGAGTCGCCACTGAAATGGCTGAGGTTACCTGACGAGTGTGTGTGGTCTGCTTTATGGGGAGGGCTGCAGAGCACATGCAAAGACGGGATGGATGGAAATTCTTCCAAGGGCAAAATAATAATTACTCTGTAATTCAAAGCTGAAAACACACAGCGGAATCAAATCCTACTGAGATTTTTTTTCTTTTAGCTTGGAAAATGTATTTTTGGAGATCAAGGTTTTTCAAAGCCAAATAGATACAGGTGGGGATGAGGATAGCAAGTGTGATCCTAAAAAATGGGTAGGCATTGATGTTTATTGCATGTTCTACTAAGAAATTTCTGAAATGAAATATAAAATGATTACATGTTCTTTATCGTCATGAGATCAATAATTTCCCAACTGTTACATTACTATTTATTTGGCAAGGCACACTTTTCCATGTATAAAACACAGGTTTCTATTTTCCATACATGGAGATTTTATGGAGTTCCCTAAAGGGTGTCTGAAATACAAACAGGAAGTTCTTACACATTTGCAGATTTCATAATCTATGACAAAAAAAAAGGTTTCTATCAATGACCTGCAGACTCATCAGGAATGCTGGCTGGTGTTTAAATCCTGCACACATAGCTGCTGGACTTACTTCACCTCCTCCTTTCGGCCCTTGTGGTGATCCTGTACCACCCTCAGCCACATTTCGATAGCGGACTGTTGGATAATTTTATTTACCCAACACAGACCTTTGTCTCTCCAGCAGAAGCTTTTTTACATTTTTATGCTCTTTAACATTTTTATGCTCCAACAAATCGAAGTGGAACAAAATCAGCACATTTCAATCTGCAAAAATGTTGTATTTATTCAAGCTTTCGGTCAACAGACCTTCATCAGGAATTGCAAATGCTCATACAGAGAGTTCCTATCAAAGGAAAAAGCAGCTGATGTCGAACACCTGTGTCATTTCCACACAAGGCATCATGGGGGATGGAGTCCCTTTCACATAACATATTGCCTTGACACAAGAAGTTAACAAAATCTTTTAAAAACACTTCCAAATCATCTATCAGGAGAAAGAGATTAATACACCGCGGGCATCAAGCTGGAAAACCATCATAGAGCAAGGCAATGAAGTTACATTAAAAGTTGCCATATATATTATATTTTACTTGGAGAAATAGAGACATTTCAAAGTCCTCATTCAGTCCCAGTGGTTGGAGTGTATTAAGAGTGTAAATCCAGAACAAATTAAAATATTTTTACAATGTGAAAGGTTAAGTCTTATCCAAAGTGTTAGTCTTTAAAGATTCAGATTCCTTTATTTCTATTTCAGCATAAATGGAACCATAAACTCTTTCTGATTTTTATTAAAAAGCTAACTTGTGAGAATCATTTTGACTAAATACAGCAAACACGACGGGAGAAAGAGTGACTCGGATCTTTTTTCTTGTAGCTGATAATAGATTAAAATTTATTTTCTCAAATCTCATTAAGAAAAATGTTTGAGACCCTTATCTACCTCTAATCTGCAAGCAGACATTTCCTAAATAGATTAAAAAGTAATATTTTCATTAAAGATCAACTTTTCTCAAATGTTTAATTGGCAGTGGCCTTTATTAGGACGTATTTACTTGTAAGTCATACCCCAGGGGAAAACAATCTCTGGTGCACCTGTTACAGGGACTAGAAGTGAGCCACATCAGAGGAGAGCCAAAGACGACGTTTGGACTCTTATTTCCTAATAGCAAAAACAGATGGGAGTGAGCACATCTGTGGGATAAATAAATAAGAAATATGTATCTCAGGAGCTCATCAGGATCTATTAGATCATTATAAGAGGATGATGAAGAAAACCAGGTGATCTGAGGCACTCTGAGGATTGTATTTTATTGAGCAAGAAAAAGCCGACACATTTTGGTCTTGTATGACCTTCTTCAGGACATAAGCTACATGAAAATATCCATAAGATCAATTGATCTGATGTGTGTCATATGACCGGATAATCATTATTTGAGTAGGACCTGGCTGTAGACATCAGCTGGCGTGTCACCAGAAAGAACTTTCAAGTGTGAACAAGATGGCGTGTCATTACTTTTACCGGAAAATCGACGAGCGAAAGACCTACATTGTTTTTGTGGTTTTGTTTCAACCATACTTGATGGATTTCAAAGAGGAAAGGTAAGGATGAAATTAACTAACGTTTGTAACCGTTCTTAGTTCTTAAATGTAGGCACTATAGTATTTAAAGCTTTACCAGAGAATTATTGCAAAGGCACCGTGTGTCATAGCTAATTGTATCAATATTAACCATCTATATTAACACGCAGTCTTAAAACTAATGCAGAGAGTTCACAAGCTAACGCAAAAGCTGCATCAACAAAGCAATCAGCAAATGTAGCTTAGCTTTAACTTAGCTATTTGATTTTTCTAGTCTCCCTGTTTATTAAAACAGTTAAAGTAATAATCTTAACTTTATACAAAATTGAGATATGATATAAAGACCACGATTTCTAATACTGACTTGACTGAAACAGTCAGTGGCTGTTCTACATCGAATTACTCCCAGGGCGAGGCCCCCTTTGAGCGCCCCCCACCCCCAACCGCCCCCCCACCACCACCACCACACCACCCCACCTGCATGAACACACGCATGTTTTCTACAAACAGGCATGTTTTATTAGAACGACTATTGAACATTCATTTTTCTAAGTTGCACATATTTACATTAATTACTATGAAGTTGTCAGAATGTAAAGCAATATACATTATATACTGTATCAAAATCTATAGAATCAAATATACAAAAACAAACAATAACTAAATATTAAGAATATATGAACATAATATATAATAAATATTCTAAATAGCAAAAATATTTCACACATAACAAACTAAAGATAATCACTACAGCATTGCACTTAGAACAGAAAACACAAACTAAAATTAAAACCTAACCTTGATGCAACGTCATCAATAATGTCATCATATGAAATCTGCTCCCCTACTGAGTGATTAATACTAATCAGAGCCAGGTTAGTGAGCCGCCCCTGAAACATAGGTGACCTCAGGTATGACTTGATCAAGTTTTGAAAAGCTCCTCTCAACTTGAGCCACAGTGACTGGCAGAGCAGTCCAAAAGTTGGGGTAGATCTCCAATAGATCTTTATCATGATCCATAATATTTCAGAATTGCCTCTGAAATTGTAATTTAAACTGACATAAAAAAAACTGTAGACTACCAAAAATGCCAACTTTTACAGAACAAATCATGTAAAAAATAATCAGTGCAGCCATCTGCAATAAACAAACAGGATAGTTAGTGGTGACTGGGGAGTTTTCTTCTGCTTGTAGAGTTGTTTTATTTATTATTATGTGAACTTGATCAACATGTGTTTGTTGTTGTTCAGGCAGGCCACAGGCTGCAGCGAGCATTTAACAAATCCTAGTTTGAATCAGTAAAAAACGATTCAAGGACTTTTTTCGAACCATTTGAATATTCGTTTCAATATTTCAGCCCTATTAGCTCTGTTAGCAATTAGTTGACCACATTTAACCGTTAAAATCCCAGTTAACTGGTTCAAAAAATTGAAAACATGCATCATGAGAGCTACATACCTTTATCTTTCTCCTCTTTTTTCTTTTTTTTTTCCCCCCTGAATGGGGCAACTGGTGGTTTTAGCCTTTTTATGTTCATCTCTTCTGTTTGGCTCCTGACTCAGTAAGTTTCCTTTAGTCAGGACTAAACTATTTGACCTTGATGGGGGGGGGGGGGGGGGTGACCACAAAATCGTTTTGTTTTTCCTTTTTTTATTCGGCCATTTCACACAATTCAGAGAAACCTGAAAGAATGATAGGCCTGTGTTTATGATATTATGAATGAAAAATGGAAGAACGTTAAGATGTGATTGACTTTAGCCATGTTAATACAGTTGATTCAGCCCCTGCACGCTCATTCATTTGGGAAAGACGCAGAGGTGAATTCCCCCGCCGCACCCCTCCCCTTCCTGTTCTTCATAGACACACGGTGCACGTGAACGTTCTCAGTCAGCAGGAGCGCCTGCAGCTGCAGGGGGCGCCAACTTGCTGTTTCCAATCCAGACACTGTCATATGACAGATAATAGAAAACCTCGGTGCGGCGCAGATTTCCTTTTTTTTTTTTTTTTACTCAGCGCTTGTGCGCCCCTTTTGTGTCATGAAAAAATGCCGCCCTGGGCAACTGCCCTGTCTACCCGTGCCTAAAACCGCTACTGGAAACAGTATTAACACCCTTTTTTTAATTAAAAAGCTTCAATTTTCAGAAATTTGTAAGTGGTTTCAATCACTAGTATTCATACGAGGCTGAATTTAGCTTCTGATTCCAGCTTCCGATTGGGAAATGGCCAATACACTAAATTTTTCTCTACCATTTTTAATCTGCTCTAGCTCAAAAACTACAACACATACACGCTTCAAACCTGTTCTAGATTATTCTAGGCTCGTAGCAGAATGCATAAAATATAGTTTGAGATTTGTTCAACCTTTTTCTGATTTGTGAAACTTCAAAAAGCTGTCATGGTCTGTGTCTGCATCTCCCCTCATGTGTCTCCTTGTGTCCTCCATTCGTTCTCTAGGTGCTCCTTTTGTGTCCTAGCGCCCTCATATGTCATGTCTGCGTCTTCCTCATGTGTCTTCTGGTTTTCCCCATTTGCCCCTAGATCTCCAGCCCTCTCGGTTTCTCAAGTTATTTCCTATAGTTACAGCCTTTCATGATTTAGTATGTTTTTTCCGATCAGTCGTTATTATTTTTCTCCCACCTCCCTTTGAATTGTAGTTATGTTTCCTGCTCTTTTGTATTAGGTCAAGTTAGTTTCTCCCCTGATTAGTCATTGCCTTCACCTGGTCCTCCTCCCACACCCCACACACCTGCAGCTCATCTCCCTCTCATCCTTCCTATGTATTTAAGCCCTGTCTTGTCTCAGTGTCTTGTCAGTCCATTGTTTGTATTCTGTCTGCGTTTGTTCGTGCTCTTTATGAGCTTTTTGTCTCGTCCCCAGACTTTGTGCTCTAGGTGAGCTTCTGTTTCAAAGTCTTTGGTCTTCGTGCTCTTTGAGAGCTTTGGGTGTCCTGTGCTCCAGGATTTTGGACTTTAGGCTCGTTGCCTTGGATTTATTTTTGTTCATCCTCTAATACAGTTTTTCTCAGTCGCTTTGGTGCGTTTCTCAGATCAGAATTAAAATTCTCATAACTATTAGTTCAACCTCCACAACATTTAGTCATTTGTGCACATCATAGTAGCAATCTCTCCTTTCTCTGAACAAACTGCAAATGATTTTGGACATGTATCAGTTGCTTTCATACATTTCTCTGCTGTTTTTTGACATTTCCATTTGCTTATATCATGTCAGTCAAAATTAATTGTACTTATGAATGCTGAATAGTCGTTCTCAATAAAACTAATAGTCTTACTTTCATTACTTGAGTCATTACACACAAAATTGTTGAACTAGTTATCAAATGTCAAATATTATGTAGTCATCTGTCAAGCAAATTCTATACCTTTATCATTTTTTCCTGGAAATGTCTCCTAAATTGAACAATTGATCACAGGTGAATTTCGGCTGTCACTCATGGGGAGGTGAATCCTCAATTGGCAAGCATATATAAACTGAGCAGAAGCTAGTGTGTACCATTTCTACACTTCTGTGACACAAAATGGAAGGTCAGCATCGTGGAGGAGGGGGAAGAGGGAGCTATAGGCACATTCCTAAATAAATCAGGGCTACAATTGTGGACCGTGTTGTCAATCACATATGTTGCAGTACTGTGCAATACTGTATGTACTGTTACATGTACTGTATATTGTTCACATTTGTGCACAGCTCTACCAAAAGGGTGATTTTATGTTTACATGCATTCTACAGTAAACAAGTGACTGGAGCATATTTCCTTTTGCACAATGCTGTAGAATTACAAACACTTCTATTCAGTAAAAATGTAAAACGTACGTATTCAGTGTCTCAGTTACTCCCCAAACTCCCATAACATCTACAGTAACTTTACTGCACATTTCAAATGGCTGTACAAGTAGGGCATCGTGCTGTCTTGAGCATTTTCAGGTGTCACCAAATATTCTTGCAATGGAAAACACTGAAATTATAAACTGTCATAGTGAAAACATGACAAAGCCATTTGACTATCTTGTTCATAAAGATGGTGTCAAGACTTTTCATTTTGATGGCACCGACAGATTCATTGACATGAATACTTGCTTTTGAGGAATGGATTATCAATTTTGAGCATGTGACGTGCTTTTGCAGGCTATCCACTAGGTTTTGCAGTTTGCACTAATTGTTTTGAGAAATGCACTAACTGTTGTGCAAATGTTAATAGTGTTCTGAGAAATGCACCAAAGCAACTGAGAAAAACTATAAAAGGATTTTTTTCCTTGTATCTACTCCTGCCTCGTGTCCTCCTGGGTATCTGCAAATTTGGGTCCTAAACATCCCCAAAATGTGACAAAAGGACAGATTTATGCATTTATTTTTCAGCATCTGGCCCACACTGGAACTGGTCCTGTGCACCCAAAAAAATTTTTTTTTCTGGACAAGCTTAGCTTTCAGTATCTCTAAATATTTTTAAGATATTGTGTGTATGGTATTGTGCTGGGTCATTCAACTGTGGTTGCACAAATAGGGTGTCCTGCAACAGGTACAATAACTTTGGAATAATAGCCGCTTCTCTAATTATTGCCTCCCTGCTTCTGATTCGGTTTCAGAATAATCCTAACCTTATAAGAAAATAGATTTTTTTTTTCGACTGACTGCTTTCATTGTTTATGGTTTATGTAAATATTACCGGATTTAAGCACATTTAGCTGCAAATCATTCAGGAGTTAGAGGCCTTAAATATAAATCTAAAATGAATATCGGACTTCAAGTGACCCTGACAAAACTCCTTACATGTGCTTGTATTCTTCATTTGCTAATAAGATGTATTTTTATCTAAATTACAGGACAATCGAGGCTTTGAAAAATGGAACCCCGGCAGTGATTTCAGATGATGAAATCAAGGTAATGTTTTATTATTAAAAAAAAATAAGATTCTAAAATTGGACATAGGATAATGCAATCCCTTGTTTTCTGTGGTAATGTTGCTTATTTTTAACTCTTGTCTCTACTCAGACTTTGTATAAGGATCTCTGCAGCGGTAGAGTGGTCTGGCCGCATGTATCTGTGGCACAATCCAGGTGTCTCGCTTAAATTAAAGCAAAGACTAAAGCCACTGATGTTCCACTTTCCTGATGCACAGGTAAACTGACTTACAATAAGCTGCATCACATTTATTTATCTCGGTGCGTGGCCAGTGGACCACCTGGGTCCGAGTTTCTTGAAAATTGAAAAGGAAGCCGCTGTTCTGGTAGTGCTTGGTAGGTCATTCCACATTTGTGGAACGATGCATGAGAAAAGTCTGGATTGTCCTGAGCGTGGTGTAGGCACTGCTAGCCGACGATCCTGTGATGACCGGAGCGGCCGGGCTGAGACGTAAGCCTTTGCAAGAGGATTCAGGTAGATGGGAGCCGTACCATCTCGGACTTTGTATGCAAGTGTTCGCAATTAGGATTTGATGTGTGTTGCTAGCGGTAGCCAGTGGAGCTCAATGAACAGAGGGAAATTAAGTGTTTCTTTTGCTTTATTGTCTTTCACTCAAAATAATACAGAAATACTAACTATCTAAATAGTTATCAGCTGTAGTAGTTAAATTGTGTTGCAATGAGCTGCTATGATACACATATAGGATGTTGTTATGGATATTCTGTAACAAATTTTTGTTGCTGGTTAGAGAGGGGTGTTGCTGAAATGTTCTTCGCTGCTTCTGGGAGTCCTGTACTTTAGCAATTGGTGCAGGTCAAAAGTTCATCTTGGGCTTGACAATAAAACTGAATATTAAGCAAGTACTATTTTGTTTGCACATCTTGAAAAGTCTTAGTTTAATGCATTCTCATTTTTTCCATATGTTTTTATTCACTTTACAGCCTTTTATGTGCTACTGTCATAAAAATTCCCTGTCTGAAAGACAAAGGGATTTAATTTTCAGTTTTCATGCAACGTATGTAACGACGTGATTTAAAAGTTCGCCAGTCCAAATTTGAAGAGAAAAAAAAATCCGAAATAAAAAATGCTTTTTCCGGTAAGCTTTGTTTAAAAAAAACTACTTCCTGTGAAAGTAATGACTTCTGGTTAAGGTAATACACTGTATCGTTTTTCTCTTCGCTATACATATTGAAGAGAAAAACGACACGGTATGGTGTTTCTCGTCAAATCCAAACTACTTCCGGCAAAGGTAATGACTTCCGGCGAAGGTAATGACCCGATTTCTTGTTTTTCTGGTTACGTCATATCCGGTCACGGCAAAGGAGACGCCAGCTGATGTCTGCAGCCAGATGCTTGTGCATTATTTATGGACACCTGGGTATTTTGAAATAGTTTATGCCCTGAAGAAGGTCAGCTTTTTCTTGTTCAATAAAATACAATCCTCCGATTTCCTCAGATCACCTGTTTTTCTTCATCATCCTCAGCTAATGATCTTATTTCCTGATATTTGGACACCTCGCCTCTAATTGGCAAACAACAATGCGACTCTACCACAGACACAGTTTGCTCTGCAATGTTGATGTTTTTATCTCCACAAATAGCACAAGCATGGAGAAGTTCTGCTGTGTGGTGGAGTTGCTAATGCTAACAGTTAGCTTCTAGTAGTCAAGATGTTCTCTGTTGTTTCCTGGGTGAATCCATGAATGTTAAGTGACAGAGTGACGTAGATCTGTAAGGATTTTTAAATCCTAGCGTTTCACCATCTGTTTTCTATCAGAAGCTGATGTAGGTGTAGGAGACCATTTTCATGTTCCGCCTGCATGAAAAACAGAGGAATTGATCAATTAAAAAATAACAATTAAAAGTGGCTTTAATCTTTTTGTTTTTTGTTTTTAGGGATACTTTGCAACTTCTTAAATATTTTAAATCACTTTTATGTTTAAATTTACTGGTGATTTTACACTGAAACCGTGTGTGATTTCCTGTCTAGCTCTATGTTAACTACAGAAATTGACGCATCCCAAAAGCAGCATGCGGCAAAAATAGAACCCGAACCTATCTTTAGCGGAGCAGCACGCCGCTTCTGAGACGCGCCTGAATATTGCCGCGTCGCTGCTGGTTTGAAACTAGACTGTAGACTGTAATGGGTTCTAATTGAAGCAGTATCGTTTTACAGCCGTTCTGCGCCACCGATGATTTATGTGTAAAATCGGGGTAAGGAAGGCTGAAGAGACATTTCAGCTGTTAGATTAAGGTGTTAAAAGGACAAACGCACAGCGAGGAGATACGTTTTGCCTTTGGATCTGCAAACGGACACAAGGGGGTGCTAAAAGCAAGCCAAAATTGCCTAGTTCCCCTTTAAAAACAAGAAGTAAACATTTTAGGCTGATGTGGCCTCGAACCGAACCACAGCAGTTTCTGTTGAATTTTCTATGTTTGCTCAAAAGGATTGGGTTGTACGAGAAGACCAAAAACATGTGCACACAGACGTTTTTAATGAACCCAAACCAGAAAACAGTTTAGCCTCTCACCCCATTGTTACATAAAGCAGCGTCTCATCACATATACAGTTCACAGTTGTGTACTTCAGACTATTGAAATATGACCTTGGCTGAGATTATAAAAGTATTTTTGAAAGAACAGAACATGAATGAGGAGAATTTCAAAACAACACTCCGGTTAATTTGGGCAATATTCCAATAGCTCGTGTGTTAGTAAGAAGATCATGTTAAAGTTAAAACATAAAGATCATATCTTATTTCTTTAGCTTCTGTTACTGACATTTATCTTATATAATAACATCGTTATCTTCTTCTGGACTATTTGTGTCTGCCTCATTAGTCTAAGCAATATTTACTTTAGAGCTAAACTGTACAAGAAGCAGGATTAACTGTTCAGGTCGCCCCCGCTCTTGTAGCTGCCGAGTGTGAAGAACATCAGGACGTATACAAACTGACTGGTGATTAAAATGGTTGCCAATGTTTATTGTAAACAGTCTTAACGGTGTTGTTTTATGCAGAAACTGAATATTTCTTAGTGGATAGATGTCAGAATTCTGCTAATTGTCTATATATTTTTTATTTTATTTTAGTAACAAAATGCTCCGTAGCAAATCAGTAGCTTGTTGCTGCAAAACTGCCAAATGATGAAGCTCGTTATTTTTAATCGGCTCCAAAGGTACATGGATTTGGAATTCAACCTGTGAAAACAGGGAGGATCTGATTTTAATAGCGTGTCTTTATGTTTATAACTCTATAAGCAAAGCCTGAGCCTTGCCAATACACCAATTAAAGCTTGGCTGAATCCCAGTGAGGAGAAAAGCAGAGGCAGAGGAAAAATCTGATGCCACAAAAGGAAATAAGACAACCTTGATGGAGAGAAACATGACAGATGAGGCACTAAAACACGAGTTAATGATGAATGCTTTATTTTTTTCTACGAAAGAAAACAACGATCGAGTTTCTTTTCTTGGTCTGATTGTGGAAAAGTAGCTCAGGAGACTTTCCTCCTTTTCTATCACTCCCCCACTGGGAGAAACAATGAGATGGCTGCTTTCCTTTCAGGAGAGAACACGAAGACAAAGCTAGTCTAAGCAAATGAGACGCACGATTAAAAATAACCACTAAAACCATTTGTGCACACTGACATCTGGAGGGCAGATATGGTCTTTCAGAGCACTCTGTATTATTTTAAAGCATGTCAATGATGATGTACTATACACAGTCAAAAATGGGGGTACAGAAAATGTACATTGTTGTGCCTCAAGGGACAAAAACGACATTAACTCAGTCTGAGGATTCATATTTGACCTCAGGGTATCTATCTGTACTATTTTTGTTGTCTGAAAGGTACATGTATGTTCCTTAGTAGTAAAAGGTACACATTTGTACCAATTATTTCAAAAGGAACCATTTCTGGTTATGATCTCTTTTACTAAAAAATATCCATTAGCAAAGCTATACTTCTCAAAATAGATTTCATAGTTTGACTGTTCACCATTTTGCAAGCACTGAAAGATAGTTGTAAAATTATTTGTTGGATTTAAAAAAAATTAATAATTTTAAAAATGTGTTAACTAAGTCATTATTTTTGAAGAGTTAGTGTGACTCAATTTAGTTTTGAAAAGCAGCATCATTGGGATAACAAATGTCATTCTAATAGCATTTGATAGCTTTTGACAAGGACTATTGATAAGTTTAACAGGTCTGCGTTGTATTTGAAAAGTAAATAATTGTAGCAAGTACTGTTGAATCTGTATCTGCATTCTGATATGTTTGTCATCTTGAAATAAAAACAGCCACACACAGTTCCACAGTAGTGTTGTGGTTAGTGCAGTTCCCTGGTAAGTAAGAGGTCCCAGGTTTACATCCAGGTCTGCAGTCTCTCTGCATGTCCTCCTTTTTTGTTCTTAAAATAAGGCTACAAATTTGTTCCCTACGGTACGGGTTTGGCATGTAAAAAGGTACAAATTACAAGGGTACAAATGTGTACCCACAGATGATGGTATAAAATACATTTGATGGTAACACCCCACTGACAAGACATTGTACCCCTAAAAGTACAATTCTGTACTTTGATTTCTGTATGTGTAGCATAAGTGTCTGTGTATATTTAGAACCCAAGTAGCCCTGATTCTTAGCAGTTTGCTATTCTTTTAGTTCTGGTCATTGAAATAAAACTGTTTTTAATTTTTGTCAGCCCCCCCCCCCCCCCCCCCCCCCCCGAAAGAATCTGTCAAAACAAAATCTAAAAATAACTTTTAGAGCCAAATACTCCACCTCAAACATATTACAGTCTTTTAAAACACACACTGCAGCAAAATACTTTTTCTTTTGTTGTTGTTTTAGGAATTTCATAATAAATTGGCTTGGTTAAAACTATTTTCATCCCAAGGGTCTGCAACCTGCAGCTCTGAGGCATCATGTGGCTCTTAGGTCCTGCTGCAGCGGCTCTTTGCAGCTTTGATTAAAAACAACAAGGAAATTAGTCACATCTATTTTTACAACCACAACATTAAAGCTGGTTTTAGTTGGGTTTTTTGTTGTTGTCTTGTTTTTTTGCAAATATGGATTTGAAATCAAAGTGATGTTTTATGGTTTATTGGCATGTTTGTCACACCAAAATGTAATCATTGGTTTTTCTGTAAAAATACATAATTTGGGGGAAATTTTGTTTTACTCTAAATTGTGTTCATTAGAAAGTTTGTGTTTTTTTCTGCTTTTAAATGTCAACACAAGTCAGCAATACTATCCACTGTTGCTGAAAGACAATTGACCTGTGTCGTTAGTAGCCATATTATTAGATTTAAGTACGTAATCTTGGCTTTTTGTTCTTTGTTTTTTGAGCAATGGGTTAAAGTTCAGCTGAATCTGACACCTGAAGAAAAAGCTCATCCGTTAAAAAAATATAACGTTTCATATCTTGACTGCAATTCTTTGTGCAAACAAGACATGTAGCAGCAGGCCTGTCTTGGTCAACAATTCTTGTGAACTAAAAGGTGCTCTTCAAGCGTGCACAAATGCTACAAATAACCATAGATCTCAAGGTGTTCCACTTGGTGCTCTGTCTTTTCATACATAAATAATATTTATCTTTGCTAATGACTCATGGATCAAAAGCAGTGGTGCTTTGAGCTCCAGTAATCATGAGTACAATTAAATTAATTGAATTTGAGTAAAATAAGCCTTAGTTCATTGGTGTTTTTAATGTCTTAATGACCTAATTACTTCAAAAAGGCCTTTTTGCTAAAACAAGATTAAATGAATAGCATTTATGATCTATTTGGAGGGCTATCATTTCATTTGGATTAAGATACAGACATTTGGAGATCTGAGTCCTGGAGTAGTCCTGGAGTAGATCAGTCACACAGAATAAACTAAAAAGGTTCAAATGACAGCAAATGGACTGCTTTGGTTTCTGGAAGACGTTTCGCTTTTCATCTGAGGATCGTTATCAATTCTGACAGAAATATGGGAACGTCAACCTTATAAGCTGTAGCTGTCTATTGTTATTTAACTAGCAGAAACTACTCTGAAGAGCCCTCCTCTCTACCCCCTAATGAGTCGTTAGCCTCTATTGAGAGGGAGTTGTTGTGTTGATTAGATGCAGGAAGGTGTGACCTAGACTGAAACTGCTTAGGAATAAGATTCAAAGCTGCATTATGGGTACCAGAAAGGTGAAATCTAAGCCCCCCTCCCGTATTTAAAGTGGGGTTTTCATGTTTGACATAGATAACTTCTTTTAATCCTCTCTCAAACCATCTATCTACCAGACAAAGCTCCTCAGATGAGAAGCGAAATGTCTTCAAGACACCAAAGAAGTCCAGTTACCTTCATTTGAACCCTTTTGGATTGCCATGACCTGGATGACTGAGAACCTTCACCAGCATACAAAGAATAAAAGTTTCTAACGTGGAATAAAACCGCTCCAATCCTGAAATGATTTTGAATTACTAGACATCTTGATCCAAGAGTCCATGTGTGCATGTCTGGATGGGTCAGGAGGGGTACAGCAGGTGGTTTTAATGTAAAGGCAGCTTTGTATTTTCAATCAATCAATCAATCAATCAATCAATCAATCAATCAATCAATCAATCAATCAAAGCTTTATTTATAAAGCGCCTTCCGCAACCCTGTCAGGAAGCCCAAGGGGCTGATTTTTCAGTTAATTATATTAAAGGCCCTTTATGAGATGGTTCGTTTAAACTATATGAATCATTATTGTTGTTAAAAGAGAATCGCTGGGTCTGTGGTTAATAAACAAGAAAAAACAGAAAATTCTCACCAGAAAAATCATTGATCAAGAAGACACGATGAACAGATTCAACTTCCACAACTCCTCATCACTCTTTCTAAGCAAGGCATTCTTATCTGAAACAAGATAGAGCTACACTAATGGTTGTTGTCATCTTTGGATACAAACTGCTGCCTCTCTAAAGCTCTGACATCCTGCCAAGCCACTCTGATATCACGCAGTCCTCCCACATTCCTACGTGCAAAGAGTGTTCTGTTAAAATTATTGTTTTTTTCCATT
The DNA here is from genome assembly GCF_043380555.1 of Nothobranchius furzeri. Taxonomy (NCBI): domain Eukaryota; kingdom Metazoa; phylum Chordata; class Actinopteri; order Cyprinodontiformes; family Nothobranchiidae; genus Nothobranchius; species Nothobranchius furzeri. The sequence continues at coordinate 31,969,081 of NC_091752.1, forward strand.
TGTGGAGCACCCCCAGAGTCCAGTCTAAACAATTTGATTTGGTCCAGCGTAATCCCTCTCTACTCTCATGCCTCTGCCATTACACAGGCTTTGCAACGGTATTCTGTGCCAAAAGAGCAGCTCGGCTTTGACATCTCATCAGATTAGACGTTAGTTCCACAAGATACAGCAAGGCGATCTACGAACGCCGTGGCCCAGCACAGCGGGAAGGCTGTAAGGCAGGGTGCAGCAGTCATGGAGAGGTTTAACTTGGGTGTGTGCAGCCCTGTGTTTAACACATCTATTCTCCTCCTTAAACCACTCTGAAGGCTGAATCTATCTTTTTTCTGTCAAAAAGGAGCATCCAGATTTAGAAGGTGGTGAGAATCTAGAGAGGCAGTTTGTCAAAAGGTCACCTGTTCACCTGAGACGAGCTGTGCGTGCTACGAGAGGAGCTGCACCTCCCTGGCACAGACCCAGGAGATCGGGAGGCAAGTGACCTAAATGTCAAGCAGAAATAGCGTACTGATCTCACTCAAGACTCCCTGCATAAAGGAGATAACTCCAGCTGGTGTGTTTGCTAGAAGCTGAGATTATCCATTCAATAAAAGGTTCTTAATAAGCCCTTCAATTTATCTGAGCTGAACAAGAAAACAGGAGTACTGGAATTTGCACGTCAAGAAGCACAAACAAAAATGTTTAGAGTTTATCTCTGACTCCAAACAGAGTGCTGCGGGTCAACCCCCTGAATGAGAAATGTCACAGAGATATTTTGCAGCTGTGTAGTGACAAGAAGAGTAAAGTTAATTAAAGCTTTAGCAAAATATCTTGAAATGTAAAATGGACTACATCACTGTGTTCAAAATAGGAGTAATAGACTTTTTTCACCTGAAAAACACTAAAAAGCAATCATCTTTAAGTGATGAAAACAGTCACTTACATGGAGTTGGGCCAGTTTGTTCCAGCTGCTCATAAATAAATAACCAGTTTAAGAAATCCAGGTGTGTGGAGAAAGAGTCATCATATCCTCTGGGCGAACCACGTATGTGTTGACAAACGCCGACTACGTTTTGTCTTGGAAACGACTCCATCAGAGTGAGCGGGAGAGGGAGGGAGAGAGAGAGAGAGAGAGAGAGAGAGAGAGAGAGAGAGAGAGAGAGAGAGAGAGAGATTACAGGGAGGAGGAGGAGGAGGAGGAGGCAGAGAAGCACACATGGAGCAGCGTAGGATGCACCAGCAGCACATTCAGCATTGACACTTCCATCTTACAGAGCTTTAATAAAAGGCTTTTGGTGATAAATGCTGGAGATTTGTGCTGCTTCTGACAAGTTTAGGGTCCTTTTGGTGGCTGTTTGGAGCATACCAGAGAAACAATCACCAAAGCATAGACACACATTAAATCTGGCAAGAAATATAGAGCTGTGAAAGAGATTCACTCCACTTTCAATTTATTTTATTTTTTTTTTTTGTGTGTGTGTTTGTTTCAGACCAGCAAACACGTTTCAGTTTCAAACCAACCAGAGTAAAGACAAAATACAGATGTTATGTTAGGATTTCATTCAGAAAAAGGTAAACCCCTCCTGGATTTATGTAGAAAAGTATTTGTTCTCTAAATATAAACTCTGGATGAAACTCCCAAGTCTTCACCATTTGATTGTCCATAGTTAGGGGCATGATGGGTTGTTTTTAGATACTATTTTAGCCAACTTCATCTTGTGTCCAATGGGGTCTGGGTGTGGCAAGTGAAATGAAATCAGCTTTCCAAATATCGTGGTTTATCAAAATTAATTTGTGATTTGGTTCCAATCAAATGCTTTTGTTGGACGAATCAATAAAATCACCATTCATAAAATATATTTACTCAGGTCGTCTTTGTCTGATGAAATTTGTAAAATAAACAAAAAAGTAACAAAAGCTGCTTTTTTCAAAAAAAGAGGTCAAAAGATTCCCTGTTGCCGGACAGTTTATCAGGCTCAATTGAGCAATTTATCTTGTAGGAACATATCCTTAAAACACTCTCAAGCAAATGTTGACAGAAATCACATTGTACCCAAGCATTTAAAGCAAAGATGCATACTAAAGTTAGCCTAGTATCTAATCCTATCTCAAAGACAGGGGCTATGTTGTCTCTATTGGGGACTACAAAGTGGATCACCATGACATGTGGGGTCCTCCAAGGCTCAATTCTAGGACCACTACTCTTTAATCTCTATATGCTCCCCCTGGGTCAGGTCATACTTAACATTGACATAGCCTGTCATAGCTATGCTGAAGACACCCAGATCTTCCTGGCCCTATCATTTAGTGACTATCAGCCACTGGACTCACTCTGTCAGAGCCTAGAACATGCCGCCACCGTTCCCAGCGGCTGTGGTTCAGCCCGGACCGGAAGTTCCTGGTCCTACGGAACTCACCTACTTCCGCCTAGCTCCGCCTCCGCCATGTACGATGTTTTCCGGTGAATTCGAGGATGGATATAGATTTCTGCTGCAGTGTCGCCTGGCCTTTGAGCGCTTCCCAAGCACTTTTTCTTCGGACTCAGCTAAGAAGTCTTTTATTGTAGGACTGCTAAGGGGCAAGGCTCTTAGATGGGCTGAGGCTAAGAGTCGCAACCCTGAGTTTTTATCTGGTCCCTATGAGGAATTTCTGGATGATTTTAAATTGACTTTTTGTAGTTCCGAGACCGTCACGGACATACGAAAGAGGTTATTACACCTCTCCCAGGGGCGGAGAACGGTTGAAGACATGGCACTGGAGTTTAGAACATTGGCAGCCATGACGACTTGGAACAACGATGCCTTAAATGCAGCTTTTATTGAGGCGCTCAATGATAAAGTGAAGAACCAGTTGGCTCTGTGTCCTGAACCATCCACCCTGGAGGGTCTTATTATGCTCTAAATCTCAATCGATAAGAGACATCGAGAGCTTCACGGGACATCTTCGATGGATCCATCTTCCATGCACCGTCAATCCAGACCAAGACCCCCGTTCCAGGCAGAACCGGCAGAGGAACCTATGCAGTTGGGAAGGGCCAACCTTACCCCGGTGGAATGACGCCTTAGGATGAGTAAGGGCCTCTGTATGTACTGTGGACAACCTGGGGATTTCGTCGAGACATGTGCGGCATTGTTAAAAGGCATAGCCCACCAGTAGGTCCAGGAGTCCTGGTGGGTAGCAACATTGGAGATACAACCTCCCGGTTCACCCTCACCTGCTCTGTGATATGGGAAGGTCAACACCACCAGGTCACTGCTCTGGTGGACTCCGGGTGTGAACAGCCCCTTATCGACCCCTGACTAATCAGAGACTGGGAGATCCCCACAGTTCCTCTTCAGGAACCTATGCCTGTTTCCTCACTAGACGGGAGGTCATTATTCACCATCACGCACAGGACTACGCCGCTCCAGCTCAGAGCTGAAGGTAATCACATTGAGACAATTTCACTCTTTGTGTTTCCATCCCCTCAGAACCCATTGGTGCTCGGACACTCTTGGCTTGCACAACACAACCCGCACCTAGATTGGCATGGTATCTCCCGTTGATCATAAACTCCATCCCTGCGCCTTCTTTTCTAGATGGTTAATGCCGACGGAGAGTCGGTACGACGTGGGGGATCGAGTTGTTGGCACTAAAGCTGGCCCTCGAAGAATGGAGGCACTGGCTGGAGGGGGCGAAACATCCCTTTGTGATCTGGACCGACCACAAGAACTTGACCAACCTCAAGGAAGCAAAACAGCTAAACCCACTCCAATACCGCTGGCCACTTTTCTTTACTCGGTTTAATTTTGTTATTTCCTACCGGCCAGGGTCCAAGAACATCAAGCCAGATGCCCTTTCCTGTCAGCACTCGCCTGAGGACAACCCCGGCCCAGTTACTATCCTGCCCCCTTCCTGCGTGGTGGCAGGACTCACATGGGAGATCAGAGGCCGAGTCCCGGAAGCCCCCAGAGTCGATCCCGGTCCAGGTAACTGCCCCCCAAACAGACTTTTTGTTCCTCAGGTCGTACGAGGGAGGGTTATCCACTGGGCTCATACCGGAAGGTTCTCCATTCACCCTGGTGTCGGTCGGACTTTAGCCCTCATAAAGCGCTCCTTCTGGTGGCCGTCAATTTATAAGGACGTGAAGGAATACATCTTTGCGTGCCATATATGTGCCCAACACAAAGGTAACAACCACTCACCTGCTGGTCTACTGTGTCCCCTTCCCATTCCGTCTCGCCCCTGGTCGCACACCGCCATGGATTTTGTTTGTGGGTTACCAGTCTCTCGTGGGTTCAATACCATATTGACAATAGTAGATAGGTTCTCCAAGGCTTGCCAACTAGTACCTCTGAAATCTCTCCCATCTTCTGCCATCACTGCCCAGCTCCTGATAAAACAAGTGTTTCGTTTGCATGGAATTCCCGAGGAGATCCTCTCTGACCGTGGCCCCCAGTTCGTTTCCAAAGTCTGGAAGGAATTTGCCAACGCCCTGGGAGCCCGTGTAGCTTTGACCTCTGGATTCCACCCGCAGACCAATGGACAATGCGAATGCATGAATCAGGAGTTGGGGGCTATGCTGCGTTGTGTGTGCGCTATCAACCCCGCCTCCTGGAGCAACCACCTGGCCTGGATGGAGTACGCACACAACAACCACGTCTTCGCAGCCACAGGTCAGTCCCCCTTCGAAACTTCCCTTGGTTACAAACCCTCTCTGTTTCCCCTCCAGTCTGACTCCACCACCACTATACCACAGTTTCTCCGCCGGGCACGTCAAGCCTGGAAAGCCACTTGGGCCGCTCTTCTGCACACTGCTCAACGGAACCAGCAGTTGGTGGATCGGTATCGCCGCCCGGCGCCGGTCTACACTCCTGGACAGATGGTCTGGCTGTCTTCCAGAGATGTGCCCCTTTAGGCCACATCCAGAAAACTGGCTCCTAGGTTCCTAGGTCCTTTTAGAATTGTGGCTGTCCCCAGTCCTGTGACCATTCGTCTGGAACTCCCACGGTCCCTCAGGATCCATCTGACTTTTCATGTGTCCCTGGTCAAGTAAGTAAGTAAAGTAAGTAAAGGTTTATTTATATAGCGCCTTTCACAGATATAAATCACAAAGCGCTGTGCAACATGATAAAGATCAGGGCAAATACCTCTAACCAATAAAAACATCCGAAAAACAATAGCAGTGATAAAGTAGAAAATAAAATCATGAGTATAAACAAAGTGAAGGTGTGAACCCAAACAAAGCCATCTTTTTGAAACATTTAGGGAGGGAACGCCTGGATGAAAAGGTGAGTTTTTAGATTATTTTTAAAGACCTCTACAGTGTTAGAGAGACGGAGATTTGAAGGTAGACTGTTCCAAAGTCCGAGTGCAATAGTCTGAAAGGCCCTGTCCCCTTTGGTTTTCAGTCTGGTTCGAGGAACAGCCAGGAGGTTTTCAGATGTGGATCTAAGGTTCCGAGAGGTGATGTGTGGGGATAAAAGCTCAGATAGGTAGCTGGTCAAGCCAATGGCCACCAGCCCTCTCTGTCCAACCCCGGATCCGCCGCTGCCTGCTCAGTTCTACAAGGGGGGTCTGGTCTACCAGGTCCGGCGGATCCTCGACTTTCGCCCCCGGGGACGGGGAGTACAATACCTGGTGGACTGGGAGGGGTATGGTCCGGAGGAACATTCATGGGTCCCCGGGTCGTTCATCGAGGATCCCTCCCTCATCTCCGACTATGAGGCCTCTAGGACCACCGCTGGGGCGCCACGAGGCGCCCGTTGGGGGGGTGGGGTGGGGGGTGGGGGGTGGTATTGTCATGATTCTCGTGCCGAGATGAGTGCTCCTCCTCAATTAACCACCTTTGACGTTCTGCGTTCCACAGGTGAGGAGCGGAGGGGTACCACCTGTGCTGAATTAATTATTAGGAGCTCGGGTTTAAAAGGAGGATGGAGACACCACTCTAAGCCGGATGATTACTCCAGTTTTGGTAACGCCTGCCACTCGTACTTGTTTGCTCAAAGTAGTTTGCCCTCGCGTGTTTGGATTATTGGATTTTGACCTTGGACTGTGTTTAGATTCTGACTTTGAACTTGCTCCTGAAGCCCTGTCGGTTTGCCCATTCTAGGATTATCACCACGACATTCATGTACTCTGCAAAGAACCACTGATCTTCATACCACGTCCCATCCTCCTCTACGGCTCCTGCATCTCCCCTCTCTGCTTGCTCACCTCCCGCCCGGCTGGGTCTCTGTACTCATCCACCTCGGCACCCCACTTGCCCCGCAGCTCGCTGAGCTAGGACTCTGAACTATAGCCCACAGCATCCTTCACTGGATTTCCAGTGCTTCTTTGGTTCCCGTTTTTGCTAATAAAAGACTTTAATTTCTTACCTCCTGACTCTCGTGTTGATTCTGCATGTCTTGGGTTAGACACCTTCCACAAGTCATGACAAAATGATCATCTCATCATGTACTGTGATAAAATGTAAGCAATATGTCTTTTTTTTTTTTTGCTAAGCACACCCCCTGCCCCACAGACCTCCATTCAATAGAGAACTGAGCACCGACCAGAGCTAACCAACAGTGTTAGACTACTGCTTATTTGCTTCAAATTTAAGGAATATCTCAGTTGATGCAGAGTTGATTCACCTTTCACGGACAAGTAAGTCTCTAAAATATAAATATATGAAAACACAACATGACATGAGAATAATACTTGTAGGGTTTGGTAAATTGAGTGCTTTAAGAGCTAAATATATATTACCTTTAGTTATGTCCGGTAAGCTGTGATACTCTATCTAAATATAGAATATCAACTCTGCATGGTCTTTACGGTGTTTAATCAGAAGATTCTAGGATTCTTTATTTATTAGGGGATTGTATACACTTCGTTTTGATTCAGAAAACAGTCAGGTTTGTAAAAGTAAGAATTTATTTGACCAACAATTAAAACATGACAACTTAACTAAGCATTTACTGTGATGGATGGAACTAGAAGTGATGTATGAATCTATGTGTGAATGCAGTGTTAGTCAGATCTTCCGGATCTAGGAGAGCTGAGTTCTGGATGCAAAAGAATTTGGTTTGCGTTAAGCTATGAAGTTGGTTGTTAGCAAAACACATCAGACGCAATCTGTCGTGTCTACTTCACCCGTTCTCGGAGACCCTCTTGGTAGAATATCGAAGTCCTCGGACTTCCAGGCACCGAGGTCCATAGAAGAAAACTGCGGCACTACTAAACCGGTCTTAGAGTTGTCTCCAGGTCATAACAGACGGATGGAACCGCGCGTCTGGCGGACTCTTAAAGAGTCTGAGCAATATCAGCTTGATCTGCAGGAAACTGTTTGCTTATCAGCTTTGCAGGTGCAAAAAGGTTTTGATGACGTGTCAAAATCTTTGATGGGTTAAAGAGGTGTTGTTTCAGCTGGGCGGTCTGAAACTTTCTCTAGAACTGAGAGATCACCGGAGTGATCCAGTTTTGATGTTCTCATGTTATGATTTGTGTAGCCAACCAAAGGTTGACAAGTTGAGGAATGGTTACCAAGACAACCTCAGAAACACACCTTCTTTGATACGGAGTCTCTGACTAGGGTAAAAGACTATTTATGTGTCACGAGTTCAACTTAACCTTACTTGAGTTTGTGTGAGTGCAAATGGTGATGACCTTGCCATATAAACAACATAACATTCATTTCAAACTTCAATCACTGAGCACAGATTAATGAAACATCTCATTATATTATATTTATAAGTAGCAATAAATAAACATTTATTTAATGATTATCTAGCTTATACGTTGTAGAAGAAGTTCATATTGATTTAGGAAATCCTTCTTGACTTTGGCAACTGTTCCGAGCTGGAGTGTTCCTTATATGGAGGCATGAAGACCTGAAAGACTGGACCTTGAGGAGAAAACATTATTGTTGACATTTCGTTATCTGTTCAGAGCTGCAGGCTCTGAGTGTCACGAACTCCTCCAGCTGACTGCATTCCATTCATTCCTGCCACCAACGTGGCGACTGACGTCATCACGCCGACACTACTTAAGGAAGTGCCGGCGTTTCATTCATTGCTCAGTCATCGTTCTCACCAGACTTTGTATCGAGTCTCCAGGCTTACCAGCCCTCAAAACCTTCCAAACTACACCTTCAGGAGATAACCACGCCGGTTATCTCTGTCTCTCCGCGTCTGGGCAACGGAACTCTCAGTCACGCTTCAGATCTGCCAACAAACCTGACAGGATGACTGAGCCCCAAGTTGACCCAGCAGAGTTCGCGCGTCTGCGTGCCGAAGTGGCTCAACAATGCGCAACCTTGGATCAGCATACGGCAGAAATGAACCAGCTCCGTGCCATAGCTGATCGCCAAGCCACCAAGATCGAGTCACTCACCGAGCTAGTACTCCAGCTGACCACCGCTCTGCAACGTCAGACCGCAGCTGTTCCTGACAGGATGGAACCACGCCTCAGCCTTCCAGATAAGTGGGACGGAACCAGGGGATCCCCGGAGGGCATGTTGGCGACCCTGGCCATGACTTTTGAGTGCCAGCCGGCACGCTACCCCACATCCTGCTCTCGTGTCGCCCTGCTGACCTCACTGCTGACAGGTCGAGCCGGTGAATGGGCGGCGGCTCTTTACAATCAGAAATCTCCTGCCTGCAATGACTATGAGACTTTTGTAAAGGAGATGAAAAATACTTTTGTGCACCCCAGCAGCGAGGTCTCGGACGAGACTCGGCTGCTTCAGCTTCGCCAGGGCTCCCAGACGGCGGCTCAGTACACCTCTCGCTTCCGGACGACAGCAGCTCGGTTGAGGTGGGATGACGCCGCCCTAAAGGCCGTTTAACTGGAGGGACTGTCACCGAGAATCCGGGAGGGCATGATCGGGCACGATGTCCCAACCTCCCTGGACCTGGCAGTGGATCTGGCTCTCCAACTGGACCGCTGCATCCTGAACCGGCCGAGCACCATGTCAGCCCCCGTACACACCAGGACGTCACCCCGCCGGCCGGCTCACCAACCGACGGAGGAGCCGATGCAGCTGGGACATCTTCCCCCTGAGGAACGGGCACGGCGCTACCAGGAGGGAAGATGCACTTACTGTGGGGATTTGGGTCACCACCGTGGCACGTGCCCAAAACGACCGGGAAAAGGTCCCTCCGGGTCGGAGTAGGAGCTGTCCCGCCCGGAGTCTCCACTTTTCCGGCTCCACACCGAACCACTCTCCCGGTCTCCCTCCACCTGGACCAAGGCCCGACCAGACTGGAGGCACTTTTAGACACTGGGGCTGCGGAGTGTTTTATCGATCACGAACTGGTTACTCGGCTCAAGATACCCCTCACCGCCCTCGACCGACCCATTCCCGTGACCTCTGTGGACGGCCGGCCCATCATGCCGTACCCTCTCACCCACCGAACTCAGGGTCTCCACATGACTATTGACCAACACCGGGAGATCCTCCACTTCCTGGTCATTCAGGCTCCGGCTACGCCTCTCATCCTGGGTCATTCCTGGTTCTGCCGCCATGAGCCTCACATCTCCTGGTCCACCAGTAAAGTCCTGGTCTGGGGCACGGGTTGCCATAACCACCGGAACTCCCCTGCACCGCGGACTGGAGCAGCCCCTCCCACAGACGTAGACCTGAAGCTCATCCCTCCTCAATACCACGACCTCGCTCAGGTCTTCGCTAAAGAACCCACTACCAGGTTACCTCCTCACCGACCCTACGACCTGGAGATCAGGCTCCAGCCCGGCACCACCCCCCCTCGGGGTCGCCTGTTCTCCCTCTCTCCGGCGGAAACCCGGGCTATGGACAATTATATAACTGATGCCCTGCAGAAGGGATTCATCTGTCCCTCAACATCCCCCGGGGCCGCGGGGTTTTTCTTTGTTAAGAAGAAGGAGGGGGATCTCCGGCCCTGCATAGACTATCGAGGGTTAAATAAAATAACGATCAGGGACCGTCACCCTCTCATGGGCACCGCCCTGGACGCCATCACACAAGCCGTTGTGTTCACTAAACTGGATCTGCGCAGCGCCTATAACCTCATCCGTATTAAGGAAGGTGAGGAGTGGAAGACCGCTTTTATCACGCCCACTGGCCACTATGAATATTTGGTGATGCCTTTTGGACTCTGCAACAGCCCCGCCGTCTTCCAGCGGTTCATTACAGATGTGCTGAGAGACATGTTGGGTCGCTGGGTCTTTGTCTATCTAGATGACATCCTCATCTACTCCCGCACTGCTGAAGAGCACATCCGGCATGTTTGAGCTGTTCTGTCCCGCCTCCTGGACCATGGACTTTACTGCAAACTGGAGAAGTGTGCGTTTCACCAGGAGTCCACCTCCTTCCTGGGTTTTACCATCTCCTCCCAGGGCCTGAAGATGGACCCCCAGAAGGTTCAGGCCTTAGCTCGGTGGCCTCTACCCACGACCCTGAACCAGCTGCAAAGCTTCCTGGGTTTCTCGAACTTTTACCGAAGGTTTATATGCAACTTCAGTTCCCTCGCAGCGCCTCTGACCTCACTCACCAAAACCACCAATCAGCCTCGCCCTTTTCGCCTTACTCCAGAGGCTGTCCGTGATTTCCATGAGCTGGTCGGACGTTTCACTAAGGAACCCATCCTCCTCCACACGGACCAGACCCGGCCCTTCGTCGTGGAGGTGGACGCCTCGGATGTGGGAGCGGGGGCCGTTCTCTCGCAACGGGGTCCAGACTCTAAGCTCCACCCATGTGCCTACTTCTCCCGGAAGTTTACCCCCACACAGCAGAACTACGGGGTCGGCGACAGAGAGCTGCTGGCAATAAAATGGGCGCTGGAGGAATGGAGGCAGTGGCTCCTGGGGACCACCGATCCCTTTCTGATCTGGACCGACCACCAGAATCTCATTCATCTACAGACTGCCCACCAGCTCAACCCTCGTCAGGCTCGGTGGGCCCTCTTTTTCGAGCCGTACCACTTCCATATCGCCTACCGGCCCGGCTCCAAGAACCTCAAGGCGGACGCTCTCTCTCTCGGCGTTTCGCACCAGATGCCGCCCCCCCGGAGCCTCGGACCATTCTACCGACTCAACGCTTCCTGGCCTCCCTCCAATGGCCGTTGGAGCAGTCCATACAGGCAGCACTTCCTGGCGATCCAGCGCCGCCGGAGACCCCACCGAACCGTCTCTACGTTCCCGCCTCCTGCCGGCAAGAGGCGCTCACGTGGGGGCATTGTTCACGGCTCGCAGGACATCAAGGACAAGCCCGTACCCTCCAGTTCCTCCGTCGGGCTCTCTGGTGGCCGTCCATGTGGAAGGACGTCCGCGAGTTCACAGCTGCATGTGATGTGTGTGCTCGCTCCAAGTCCTCCAACCGACCCGGCGCTGGAGAGTTGCAGCCTCTCCCTGTGCCCAAGCGGCCATGGTCACACATCGGGCTTGACTTTGTCACGGGACTGCCGGCGGTCGACCACCTGGACACTATATTGACTATCACGGACCGTTTTTCCAAGGCCGTGCACTTAGTGGCCCTGGCCGGCCTCCCCACTGCCAAGAGGACGGCCGAACTGCTCCTGGAACAGGTGGTGCGGCTCCATGGTTTCCCTCAGGACGTGGTTTCCGACCGAGGACCCCAGTTCGTCTCACGCTTCTGGAAAGCGTTCTGTCGCCTGGTCGGTGCTTCCACCAGTCTGTCCTCTGGGTACCATCCGCAGACAAACGGTCAGACAGAGAGAGCTAACCAGCAGCTTGGACGCTACCTGCGCTGCTTCGCTTCGTCCCAGCCGACCACCTGGCCCCGCTTTCTCCTGTGGGCGGAGCTGTCACACAACCTCCAGACCTCCTCTGCCACGAGTCTGTCTCCCTTCGAGACCTGTTACGGGTACCAGCCTCCTCTGTTTGACCATCAGGTGCCCGAGGTGGAGGTCCCTGCTGCCCAGACGCTGGTCCGCCGCTGTCGGCTCGCCTGGATCCGGGCCCGTGCGGCCATCACCCGGGCCAACACGGAGTATGCCCGTCAGCATCGCCGCCGCCATCGGCCTGGCCCCGTCTTCCAGTCTGGCGACCATGTGTGGCTCTCCTCCGCTAACCTGAGGATGCCGACTAGCTCCCGGAAGCTCACTCCTCTCTTCCTGGGTCCGTTCCCTGTCCTCAAGGTCATCAATCCAGTCACCTGCCGTCTGCGCCTCCCGGCTACTCTCCGGATCCACCCGGTCTTTCACGTCTCCCAGCTTAAGCCGGTGACCTCCTCTCCTCTCCACCCTCCGCCGGTCCGGGTGCCTCCGCCCCGCGGTGTTGAGGCGGATCGCACCTACACGGTCCGCAGGATTCTGGACGCTCGCCGCCGGGGACGAGGTTGGCAGTAACTCGTGGACTGGGAGGGGTACGGACCTGAGGAACTCTCTTGGGAGCCCACGAGCTCGTTTGTCGACCCTACCCTGCTGACTGACTTCTGGGCCCGCCGTCCTGGGACTTCGGGAGCCGTCCCTAGAGGGGGGGGGGTCCTGTCACGAACTCCTCCAGCTGACTGCATTCCATTCATTCCTGCCACCAACGTGGCGACGGACGTCATCACGCCGACACTACTTAAGGAAGTGCCGGCGTTTCATTCATTGCTCAGTCATCGTTCTCACCAGACTTTGTATCGAGTCTCCAGGCTTACCAGCCCTCAAAACCTTCCAAACTACACCTTCAGGAGATAACCACGCCGGTTATCTCCGTCTCTCCGCGTCTCACGCTTCAGATCTGCCAACGAACCTGACACTGAGCTCCAGCTGGTGGGATGGAGGCAGGCTGATTTAAAAGGGAACAAATGCAGTCTCGTGTCTCCTTTTTGACCAGATGTTGAATGGTCAAACAGTACCTAAAAACTGACCATTGCTGGACATTACATACTCGTAAAACACCATGTTTTTGCTCCGTTTGTCGGCTAAGAAGCACATTTATAAACAGAAACGTGAAGTCGTGATCTTAAACAAATAGAAATACTCCAGAAAGAAACTTTAAGGCTATAACTGAATAGCATTTTATCATCTCCATCAATTATCAAGAGTCAGAGGTCCGATGTTCAGACCAGACTTAAAGAAACTTACTCATGCTTTTATTTCTAGTCGGCGGGACTATTGCAATGGTCTCCTAACTGGTATTTCCAAAAAAGCTGTGAAGCAACTGCAGCTTGTTCTGAATGCTGCTGCTAGAGTCTTAACAAGAACTAAGAGAATGGAGCACATCACTCCTGTTCTTAGGTCCCTACACTGGTTACCAGTAAACCACAGAATAGATTTCAAAGTGCTCCTACTAGTTTATAAATCACTCAATGGCATGGGACCAAAATACATGTCTGATCTCATTCCTGTATATACACCCAATAGGGCTCTGAGATCCCTTGGTAACAATTAGCTGGTTTAACCTCGGGTCAGAACAAAACATGGTGGAGATGCATTTAGTTACTATGCTGCTCACAAATAGAATCAGCTTCCCCAGGACCTCAGATGTGCCCCAACCCTAGAATTGTTTAAAACAAAACTAAAATCCCTAATGAACTCACCAGCCTTTAAATGAATTGTTTCCTATCATGCGTCGTCTCCACTGTACTCTGCATTGTAGCTTTGTCTTCTCCTTTAGCTCTAAACTGTAATTCCATTAGTGTGTATTTTAATTTGTGTTTTTTTGTTGTTTTCATATCATGTCCTGATAATTGTAAAGCACATTGAATTGCCTCTGTGTTTGAAATGTGCTCTATAAATAAAGCTGCCTTGCCTTGCCTAGTAAAGTTTTAAAAGCTTCTCCTGTGTTTGCACCATGGTGCAAGATGACTCGTGACAGTACTTGTCATGACTCATCCTGTGTGAGTGGGATGGACAAATTATAAAAATACAAGCTCTGTAAAAATTAAACTCCAAGTTCAGATCCATGTGGTGCCAGGATAAAAGCAAAGCTCCACAATAATCAGATTGATTGCTTTATAGTTCTAAAAGCTGTGAATTTATTAATCCGGAACAGAAATGCATTCATTTGCTGTGGTGTGTGCACAAGCATACAAAGCATTTTGCAACATGAATTTTACTGCAATATGAAGACATGTACTCCTTTTAAAAAGAACAATAAAATCATAAATGACTAAAAATTGTTGTTGTTTTGGGGTTTTTTAGGGGTGGGGGTTTGCCATTGATTTGAGGCTGTGAAAACGACACCATCGCAAGGAAATTAAAACTTCTCAGTGCACAAATCACGTAATAGAAACCCCTCAAGCCAGCGACACGTTTCCTTTTCTTTACAGGAAGCAAATTAATCCTCTTGTCAAAAGCCAGCTCCGTCACCGTTTGCCATGACATCTGTTTTTAACAGGAAATAAACAAAGAGAAAAAAACGAGGGAGGTGAAATGAGCTCCAGTTGGGTCTGTGAAGATGTAAATGGTTCAGTTTTGAGTAGTGAAAGAGCCTGATGCTGCTTATTGAAAGACTTACATTTGAATAAACTGCCTCCTCCTTTCGGTGCACATCCATATGCATGAGATCATGAATGCAATTGCTGTTGATTTCTTTTAAATTGATTGTGATCTTTTATGTCCCCAAAAAGATGATGAAATTGAGTTAGCAGCAGATTTTTATGCTTGTTTTAAGGTTTATTCTTTTTAAAGGTCAACTTTACTCGTATTTTCAATACATTTGCAGTGGTCGCTGGTAGGAATCAATGCCTTGTAAGTTGTTCTCTAGAGAAAATAAGCTTCAGTACGCCTGTTTCAGGACATAGAAGTCAACTGGAGGAGAAAGTAGCATCAGACGGCATGATTCTGAGTCTTATTTCCTGATTTTTGGACATCCTGTCTCCATAGGTGAAAATCCTGGGGGGGCAGAGGGGACATGTCCCCCTCTAACATAAATGTGTCCCCACCAAAACTCCATAAAGCACAAAATGTTTTTTGTTTTAACAACACATTCACTTTTGTTGAACGCACAATACAAGTTGTTTTACTTAAAAACACACTGTTTGAGAGTTATAAGAAGTGAAATATTTACACCCCCCCCCCCCCCCAACACTGACAACAACGTACTGAAACTATAACCAACGTGCATAAACAGACTGATCGGTCCAGCCTGCTTACATTGTTGGTCTTTTTTTAAAACTCAGTAATTGTTGCTTGTCTTTTTCGCTTCATCATGCGTCCTAGCAGCAACCACTTAGGTGCCTCTGGAGTCGGTGTTTGTTTACGTTCATTGTAATTGGAAAAAGGAGCTTCAAGCGCTTAACCTACGATTTTGTTTTCTTTCTGGCCTTCGTGCGGAGGACGGATCGGAGTCAATCTGAATCTGGGGGGGTGGACAGATCCCCCTCCATCCCCCACCATATCTGCACACCTGCCCCTGCCCCTTCTCAGTGGTTCAGTCCAACAATCTGTTTCTCCGATAGGAGGGGCTGCTGCTGCTGCCTCGCACCCAGAGCGCGCTGCGAGGTGCAGAGAAGAGCAGAGCGACATGTGTGTAGTTGCCTGATGAGTTTTTAATGCATTCAGTCATGTTTTTAATGCAAAAAAAATAGTTATTGGTGACTACACTTGTTCAACAAGCACAACACAGGACACGTACATCTACAGTTAAGCTCCTATGTGTGAAGTCTGGCATGTTTAACATAGACAACATATATTGTTAGCTTAAGCAGCGTGATGTGTTTATATTAACTCTGAGTTAAAGAGAAAGGAGAGAGAACAAAAAGAGAAAGACAGATGTGTATATATAGAAAGAACAGACAGTTGGAGAGAGGATAGACAGTTGAACCACTGCCATAATCCTCTCATTGATGTCACAAATATTAGACTAACTTGTTTCACTGTCATTTTACATTTCTGTAGTCAGATATTGTCCAGATTTTTACATTTATGTTGGATATTATTACTTAGAATCTAATTTTCTATTTCAGATGTTGTCTTTTTTTTATATAAATATAGTTCTACCTTTGACTTAGATATTCCGTTCAACAGATGTTCATTTTGTAACATTCTGACTGGTAGTTTCCACTCGATATTTTCCTCTAATTATATCAATTTTAAAGTCAAACATCTTTTTACACAGTATTGTAAGTTTGCAGTGTTCTGGACTTGTTACCTACACATTCATGCAAAAATAGTTTTCTTTTACAGCAGGAAAAGCTAAATGTTCTTGTTATTGTCCAATTGTCTGGCAGCTTCTAGTCAGGTCAAAATGACAGAGAAACGACAAATGAAACACATCAGGTCATTTTTCACTTCACCAAAACACCAAGTAAGTTCAAAGATTTGAATAATATCAAGGCAATTTGTTGTTATTGGCCATATAAATAAATGATATGTTTTGGATATGTTTTATAATGGTATCATTAGGGGCAAAGTACAGAGCTAGACACACTAATAAAGAACAACAGCTATTATTTAATAATATATGAGACATTTAAGACACATCAGCACATGAACAAAAAGCTTTTTTTATGTCCACCTCTGGAATTACTCCTGAAATTTTTACTGTCTAATGCCCCCCCCCCCCCCCCCCCCCCCCCCCCCACAATGAAGAGGGATTTTTGCCCCTGCCTGTCTCTGATTGGCTAACAGCAACGCGACTGACTATTTGCTTTGCAACGTGGATGTTTTGTTTCCACAAATAACACAAGCCTGGCGGAGTTCTGCTGTGTGGTGGAGTTGCTAATGCTACCGGTTGGCTTATACTAGTCAAGGCGTTCTCTGCTGTTTCCTGGACGCTAAAGCAACAACAGCCTTCCCCGTCACGAGCCAAGATGGGTGAGTCTATAAGGCTTTTCTGGACCAAGAATATTTTCTATCAGAAGCTAATGCAGGAGATGGGGAGAAGACTATTATCACATTCAGCCTGCATGACAAACTCAGAGTGACTGTGAACTTGGCCTTTAAAGCATTTATTTATTTAATCATATTACAAATGGGTTTGTTTAATAGAGTATTGTGTAGTCACCAGAGATTTTAAATATTGATGTTCCATAAAATCTGGTCAATAAAGTCCTTTAATATTAGAAACAGAGTTTTTTAAGAGTCAAACTATACAACAACTGAAAAAGTAGAAAGGCTTTCGCCATTCAAGACGCTTCCAACATCTGGAATCTCCCTTCAATTGATTCACTGACTTAAGTCTTTTCCTTGGAAAAATCTGGCTTTATCCGGTGCTCAGCCTCTGTGCCAGTGGCCTTGCAATCATCAGTGCGTCTGTGTGCAAAGATCAAAATGCATGGAGTAAAAGATGTGAGACAAATGGAAACATGCACCGGTCAAGCTTTAAAGACACAATTTGCCAAGAATTAACTGAAAACATCATTCATGTCCAGGACACGCACTTTCCAGACTTTGCTGAGCAAAAGCCTGACTGGGAAGCTCTCCAAATATTCCCCTGCAGAACTAAGATTTGTCCTCAAGCCTCAGTCTGGGCCACAGTTGCTCTTGTCCACTTGAGCTTTTTTTCCACTTAAACATAAAAAAATGCATAACTTTTTGTTTTAAAATGAAGTTATCAAAATTGTGCTGCACAAAAAAGAAAACAAGAAATCAATAAAGGAGGGTGAGGGCAGTATCGACTTTCACGCAGAAACTCCCTGAAGACGAAATCCTGTCCAAGTACAATGTCTCACCATGAATGGAAACTGTGATTTAATTATGATTAAAGAAACAAGAATGCTTCCATTCTGTCAACACGTGGAAAAGTCATTGCATTACGTTTATTTCCCATATGGCACCAGCTGGAGAAGACAGCTAAAATGATGACAGACTGCAGGCAAACAGGAAGGAGCTTTGGGATTGGGAAACATTTGGCATTCTCTCTTAAGGAGCTGCAGGAATTCTGAGAAAATTGTGTTTTTAATTGGTCTTTCAATGCAGTTATTCCCTGAAAGGTGAAAGATGTGCAGATATGCTAAACTGTTTGAGTTTGAATGATTCTGAAGCTCCCATATTTCAGGATTTTCTGAGGAAGGTTCATTCATTCATTCAAGGTTCAATCATGAAACTTGTTCACAAGAATCTTTGGGAAATGAAAAAAAATCAACAATTTTTGAACATTCTCTTTGTGCATGAAGCAGTTCTAACAATGAATTTTAAGTCCTGACTAACTGCTCTGCAGGGTGAACACACGCACGGCTTCATTAATTAAGAACAATTAATATATTTTGTTAAATACATTTTCATTTCAGTCTGGTTTTGCATAAGTAGTTTGCTCTATAGTTTGTTTTTTCAAGGCCGTCATGAGAAGAGCTGTTTCCATGACAACCAAGTGAAAACCATCTGCGGAGGATGATTTGGTCTTGCCATTGACACGTTTAGATAAAGTAACATTGTGGATTTTGTTGTATTTGTTAATTATAAGCTGTAGAACTTTAAGTGGAACAGCATTCAACTAGTATCTGCAAGTGTGGATTTAAGTGAAAAATATGTTTTTTCAAAGTATTTCCAGGTGTCAGCATGTTTAAAAGGAATTAGATCCAACAAACTAAAGCAAGTGATTTGTAAATCATCAGTGTAAAACATCAGTGTTCAACCACACAAATATTGGAGCAGCATCGTCCTGCAGATGATTGTACTGGAAAAAATTTTTCAGTAAACATTTAAAGAAATTATTTGAAGGGTTGTGAATTAATAAATACTTAAAAAGTACCAAGCTTTTGAATGGTGTTAAAGTTATGTACACAAGACGAAAACATGGATGGATAAATGCAGTGTCAGGCAGGATAGCGTAACTACGGCATATTTAATTATGAACAATAAGATGTGATGATTTCGTATAAATATGAAATATCAACCTGGATGATCTTTGAATGATTAATACGAAGTGTGTGTATGGTCCCTGAACAAGCAAGTAACCTAAACTCTTCTGAGTAAACATTCAAAGATCAATCAGGTTGATATTTCATATTTATATATAAATATAAATATAATATAATACATATAAGTATAATAAATCTACTTATATAAGTATAAGACATATAAATATAATAATACAAATAAAACTGAATAACTCAGGAAGTCATCCTAGTTTTATTAATCCCCATATTATGATTTCTGGCAAATCAGAATTTGACATCAATCAATCAACCAAACTTTATTTATATAGCACTTAATCATACAAAGCATGCAACTCAAAGTGCTTAACAAATTAAAAAGGCCCCGCATACCCATCCCCAGAGTTTTAAAAACAGTCTGACAATAAAAACCCCTTCACAACACTCATCCTTTGCCACACATGCGCGCACACACACACACACACACACACACACACACACACACACACACATCATCCTGAACTTTTGATATGTTAGTACATGTGCAAACTGATGCATATAACATATACTGTTGTTTGTCTTGAATAAGTAATAGGTGTATTATTTTATTCAATTTATTTTTTATTATAATTTGTTTGAAAAAAATAAATAATAAAACTTTTCGCTGTTTAAATTCATGCAGCTGGTTACCTCTTTTCCTTTTAGGTGATGCAATAAAGTGCACAATGCATAAATTGTAATGACCTTAAGCGGAGGAGATTTACAAATATTTGACATAAGATTTAAAACCTTTACCAATGAGCATGAGGTTGTTGCCTCAAATCTAATGATTCATGGCCCCATTCATCTTTTCCATTCTACGGATCAGTCAACTTGTCACCTTTGCAGAAAATCAGCCCTAAAGCAAAAGGTTTCCTCCCGCATGCTTCACAGTGGGTAAGGTGTTTTTGGGATGCAACTTGGCATTCTTCCTCTTCCAGACACGGTGAGTGGTGTTTATACCAAAGAGTTCTATTCTGGTCTCGTCTGACGACATTCTCCCAGTCCTCCTCTGGATCATCCAGATGGTCGCTGGCAAATGTTAGACAAGCCTGCACATGTGCTGGCTAAACCGGGGGGACCTTTACAGTGCTGCTAGATTTGAATCCACAACGACGTAGTGTGTTACCATAGTAACCTTTGTTACTCCCATTGATCAGTTTTTCCGTGTAGTTTCCTCACTATTTTCAAGATTTGTACCCCACAAGGTGAGATGTTGCATGCCGCAGGTCAAGGGAGATTGTCAGTCATTGCATTTCCATTTGCATCTTAATCAATCTCCGTCATTCTAAAGTAATAAACTGGGAGGCTTTCTTTTAGTTTCTTATTAGAAAACCAAACTCTCAAACAAAGTTTGTTCCACTCCTGTACAGTAGGAGGTGACAAGCGCCCTTTCGCATCAGCATTCCTCCGGTTAGCTTATAGCAACACAAAGAGTGAACAAACTCTGGCAAGAAGGAAGCAGGTGGAGTTAAAACAGGATGTGTACAATAGCCAAAGAAACAGACAGCAGCACTGCAGCACACGTATTTGGTACCTACTGTGATGGTGTAACAAGTGTTAAATTGTGGTGATGATATTATTGGAAGCCCTCTTCCGCAGTCTAGTCATTTCCGGAAGTTAGCTCAGCTAAGCCGTTAGTAAGTAGTTCAATCCTGTTTACTAAGATTCTTAAACAACTGGGAGATATAAAAAGAAGGCAACGCCATTTTAAGTCAGTTCCACGTTAAGTTCCACGTTGACATCAGCTCTGTTCGATCCGAGCTCCAAGGAGTTACATCACCGCAAAGAGGAATACAGGCTGGCCATCTGTATTTCCTATTTTAAGCTGAGATCTGTCAAGCTGGAGACTTCCTTCGTTTGTACCAACGATACTACCGTCCTTCAAAATAAGAGTGAACTTGCTGACGCCTGCCCACTACTACTGGAGTTATCCTCAGACGGGCGTTGTGTGCTGTGACCGCTGTTTCAACCAGCTCCAGTACAACCGAGGTCTTAGAACCTGGCAATTCCTGATCTACACGGGAGACTCCATCTACGGTACGTGGTCACGGCAATATGGCGGCTCATGTCATCAGCTTCTGAAGCCTCGTGGTAGCCTAGTCATAACAAACCAGATTCGCTACGTCAGCCTAGAGATTCTGAACAAAACACACACACACCAACACGAAACATCTACATCCATATGCATTCATCATTGAGATAGTCCTGGTGGATTGTAAGAATTTATAATTATAGAAATTAAAGATTCTTAAACGATCCCAACTCTCTCTCTTTTCTTGTCTCTCAGTCAATACAAAGTGTTTAAGTAAACTCCCTGATGATAAAAACAACCACTTCTGATTGATTACTTCGATTGTATAAATATACAAAATCAGGTAATTAAATTATCTAATTACAGTATATAAATATACAACTTCAAATCACAACACCGTTTACATGCAGATGAAGTCGGGTTCTACCGTTCCTAAATGCATGCACCGTTACATGCATTTAAAGACAATTAGGGCAAAAGTTTGGTTTTCTGATGTGCATGTAAATGCACTGAGTTATTTTATATTTATTTCATTTTCTAATAGTTGCTCCATCAGTTTTTTTTTTTTTTTTACCATGTCCTGTCTGGTTGCTCCATCAGTTAATCTCTTCTCACCGAGATGCTTCTCTATTGTAGATTGGTTCATGTTTTGTGCAAGTGTACACTTGTCCCTAGTGTCTTCAGACAGCTCTTTGGTCTTGGCCATGGTGGAAGTTGGAGTCTGACTGGTTGAAGGTGTCTTTCATACAGATGACGTGTTCAAACAGGTAACAAGTGGAGGATAAAAGACCTTCTTAAAGAGGAAGTAACGGATCTGTTAGGGCCAGAATTATTGCTTCTGTGTAGGTGCTAAAACCTTATTTTCTGCACTGTTGTTTAAATCATACAATGTAATTTCCTGGATTTGTTTTGCATTCTGTCTCTCACAGTTGAGATGTCCCTGTGATAAAAAATAAATAAATAAAAGATCTTTATCATCTTTTTAAGTGGGACAACTTGCACAATCTGGCTACTTTTTTGCACCACTGTATGTTTTCCTGTTACAATCTGAGTTTTACTTTTTTCATGCAGCTCTTTCACCCTCCTGCCTGCACCATTTGTTTATTCCCTGTGTGCAGAGAGGATGTCACTCCCTGTGGACCACCATGGCTGAAGATAACATCCGCACATACCAGAAAATCTTCAGCTTCTATCTGTTTTTTCAAGCCTCCCACTTGTTCCTCTGCAAAGTTTAACTACAAAGAACCGAGGCTACTGATGGAATTTTCTACACAAGCAGGCACAGGGATGACAGCCCTGCTGCTGACCTCGTCTCTGCGAAATTAATTTTAAATGAGTGCCTTCTTCGATGAGGCCTAAATGACCCCCTAAAATATGCTGCAGATTTATTCATCACATTGTCGTGTAACAGTTGCCTGAAGCTAAAACACACACTGGGTTCCTTGTGTTGGACTTCCTGATGTATTGATCAAAACTGTCAAATTCTTCAGCTGCATTTGAGAAATTATATAAAATAAAAATATCAATGTACCAAAATGGTATATGTTTACATGCACCAGTAAATTACAGCAAATATCCATAGAAGGGATGCAGAATTTGTTTTAGTATGCATGCTGAGGCCTGCAAAGTAAGGGAACAAAGAAAGAGACAGAACGTAAAAAGGGAAAGACATGCTGCAGTGCCTCAGTGATGGTTTGACATTGTCCAGGTTTCGACTGAAGTCAAACCATTTTTATCTAGTTTTAGGACTCCTGTCAGCCTTCTGACCATCACACTAGTGTCAGGATAAAATTGTCTCCCAGCCAGATTCAGCACACCCAACATCTGCAGACACACAAGCACCTCACTCAGCCAGGGGATTGTCAACCAAAGAGTCAAAAGCAAAACACTTTTTTTAATTGTTAACAAATTACAACAGGTAAAGCAAAGCTCTCAGTCTTAATACGTGAGACTATTTACATTTAGGGGTAAAGTTTGGTCAAATAAAATGTACAATAAAGTTGTGATGAATTTACTAAGTAGAAAAAAGATTTCCTCTTTGTGCCTGTTTGTTTAAATTATACCATAAATTTCCTCATGTTAACATTTAACCATGAACTAACAGTCCTGTTAAATAACATAAAGGCCATGAAAAAAAGACCAAAACAATGTAAAAAAATAAGACACTGAGCCATTAACTTTTGTTCTTGTTGTTTCTATTTCATAATGCTTTCTGCCACATCTGGATCACTGGATGAAAAGTTAGCAAAGAAATGGTGACGCTTTGTGGCTGGATGATGTAAGTGAATCTTTATACAGAAAGTGATGCTTTCAATGGAAATACCTAAATAAATAATTTTTTCTTACAATTATAAGCCTATTTTATGACCTTAAATTGTAGATATGTTTATGGTAGTTATAAAAATGTCTGTACCATTTTACAATAAGGGTCCCTTTATTAACGTTACTTAGTGCATTATTAAGCATTGGTAGATGGTCTGTATTTGTATAGTGCATTCTTAGGTTACAAACCTCCAAGGTGCTTTACAACACAATCAGTCATTCACCCATTCACACGCACATTCACATGCTGCTGAGGATGAGTTACAATGTAGCCTCAGCTGCCCTGGGACGCACTGACAGAGGCATTAACTCATTCACTGCTGTTGGCGACTGAAAACGTCAATTGTGTTTTTTTAACGGGGCGGGAGAGGGAACAAGCTCACGCACCATGAGAGTAAAAATCATAGATAAGATTCATCTGTGTCACACGTCACGAGATCATGAAGCAGACATTCCTTGTATTAGGAGATTGTTTTGGGACTCTTCTATGAAAAAGGCGAGGTGCAAACCAGAAAAGCTTCTGCAACTCACACTCCGACAACAGATTGTGAAAGAACGGGAAAAATATAGTAACTGTATTCTTCCTGATGTAAGAAGGGAGTCTACGCTTTCTTTTGGTAGTTTTAGTGTTTACGTGGTCATAGGGCCCAATATTCTGTCACTCTTCAAAAAAGAGTAAAAATGCTCAAAAGCTCTGGCAGTCAGGGGCTTTCTGTTCAAAAAACAGCTGCAGTGAAGGAGTTAATAAACTAATAAAGGCACACTTAGCGATTTAGCTTGCTTTTAGCACCCCTTAGTGTCTGTTATTAATTATCTTTGGTCAAACCAAAAGTGAAACGTATCTCCTCGCTGTGTGTTTGTCTTTTAACACCTTAATGTAACAACTGAAATGTCTCCCCAGCCTTCATTAGTTTCTTCTTCATCACTAAATCAAACACGTCAGCTGTGTTCACGATAAGATGCAGGAAAAGTGGTGGAAGCAGACTGCGGTGCCAGGTATGTACATTGATTTTTTTCTAAATCCACAGGTTGCGGCCAGGCACTCTTAAGTTGCAAATGTGGTATTCTGGCCACAGAGGACGGTAGGGGTCTAAATGACATTTCACTAAGCCTGTAAAGCAGGGGTGTCAAACTCCAGTCCTCGAGGGCCGGTATCCTGCATATTTTTGTTGTTTCCCAGTTCCAACACTTGATTCACCTGTGCAGCAGCTCATCGGGATCTCCAGAAGCTTGATAATCACCTGCTGATTGAAATCAGGTCTGTTGAAACAGGAAAATCACTAAAACATGTGGGATAGTGGCCGTCAAGAACTGGAGTTTGACACCTGCTGTAAAGGGTCAGTTTAGCACGTAAAGGCTCGAGAAATTGATTTAAAAATGTGAAACATTTGCATATCCCTTTAAATAAGGTATTAACAACTGCTAAACCAGAATATGTAATGCATTACTTAGCATCATTTAGCGGTGACATTAAAAAAGGGACCATTTATTTATTAATGCTTAGTAATGCAATAAGTAATAAGGGACCCTTATTATAAAGTCTTATGAAAATATTGTACTAATCAAACTTTATTTACAATATTGTGTATCCTGTCTTTTAGGTGTTTTGACTCTAAAACCAGACATACATTATAGTGTTTTAAAAAAAATACGTTTATTATGTTTGTTGACAAAAGATACCGTATACGTGCCGTGTGCAAACATAGAAGGTAAAAACAGAAATGCAAAGTAATGCATTAATATGGAATAATGGCAACTTATATGCAAGTTAGTGACATAATAGTGAATTATAAAACAAGTGGAGAGAGTTTTGCAGGTTACTCATTTTAAATGTGCAACATTGAATTTAAGACACACACTTTTCTCATAAACCAGTTGAAAAAAATTATAAATGAATTATTTAAAAACGTTCACGCAACTTCATAAATTCCAGGAAAACGTTTTTCAGCAAAGTATAAAAGTTTATAGTCTTGAGTTTATTTTTCATAGGTGTGAGTTAAAGTAAGTCGGTTGGACGAATCCTGAAGCCATGAAGGGATGCAGGAGACCTCCAGTGGAAGAAAGCGGAACACCACCGCCTGTGTGGAAAATCACACTCCCAGAGCTGAAGTTAGAGAAACTTTGGTGGAAGCTGCCGGAGCTCGAGCCGCAGGTTGCCGGATTCGGACTGACGCTAACCAGCGAGTTGGAGCCGGGCTGCAAGGTGCTGTCCGCCCCCGGGTTCTGCTTTTTCCACTTGGTCCTCCTGTTCTGGAACCAGATTTTGACCTGCGTTTCGGTCAGACTCAAGGACAGAGCCAGGTTCAGTCTCTCGCACACGGACAAGTACCGAGTTGCGCGGAACTTGTTTTCCAGAGCCACCAGTTGCTCGTATGTGAAGGCCGTTCTGGCGCGCCGCGGCTTTGCGCAGGACTGGTCCGGGCGCCGCCGCTTGTGTGAGCACGGGTCCTTCTGGGAGGCCGCTGTCTTCCCGTTCCCGTCATCCTGCTCGCCGGAGAGACAGGAATCACTGTAAGGATGCGGGGAGAGAAGGATGGGATCCGCAGTGACCGCAGCATGAGCGGGGTCTTCATCTTCTGACTCCTCGCCTGCAAAAATAAAGAGACTCGGTTCACCTTCCCTTTTGCCAGAAACATACATATGTCATAACATTGCATTTATATAATGAAAATATGCGCCTTGAGCCTGCTAATATTTTATTTCTTCTGCAGGCAACATGACAAGATGTCGCCCCTGACTCATGATTTAATTGACTTTTAAAATAAATAAATAAAAGCTACGCTGATTTTTTTTAAACCGAACTTTTTCCAAAGAAAAGCTTCAATTGTAAAACAAACTTCGAAACAACCCCCGTGTTTGTCAAATTGGCCGTGGTGCTGAAGGACAGCTCCTGTCAGGACAGGCATCTGTCCAGGTACGGCAGAGGAACGTCTCTTCTTTTGGTTCACTTTAGAGTAATGTGAACACTAAAAACAGCGGGTGGGGGTGAAGAGTCTTTGGCATGTTTGATTAGGACTCCGAGGTCGGCGGAGCGCCAAGAAGCATCCAGAGAAGAGGAAGACTTGGTCGCTAATCCTTAAATAATTTATAAACCGCGCGGCGCTTCAAATGTCATGTTGCGGAAAGAAATCCCGTCTAATCCAGCTTCACCGCCTCAGCCGTGACGTGCTAATGGAGTTTCATATTTGCGGGCGGATCGATAAATGTCATCTATTTAAAGGGAAGTTTTAATCGAACGATATTTAGGATCAGACATGGATGGGGTGTGAGGTTTGTACCTGCAAGGTGCTGGAGGGAGATATGCAGGAAGCAGTAATGGGATATCGATCAAAGCGCGCAGAGGCATCCTCAATGGGACGATTTAAACAATTATCTGGCCTGCCTGTCCCGGTGCCAATCACACGTTTGGGCTCTGGGAGCAAGCCTTTGTGGCTTCCTTCAAAGGAAACCCAGCTTTGGTATATTAGGGGAAGGTCATACGGAGAGGGCTTTAGCTCTCAGATAGCAAATCACTGTTTGATGTTTGCGCTCTCAGACGTTCTTAACGTTTCTACTTTATATTAATTTAGCTTTTTATTATCTAATAGTCGTTTTTATTTGTTTATTTAATAGAAACATGATTTTAAAATGATAAGTCAATTTTTCCCATATTATCGATGTTTTAAATAAATCCAGGCTAATAATTTTGGGCAGAAACATAAAAAATTGCTTGCATTATGATACATTTTTTTGTTTTCTCTACCTGCATCAGTGTGCTCTTCTCTCATGTCCCCACCCGCCGTGCCGTCCCACTCCAAACTCGTTCCTTCTGCGTTTGGCGCAGGAAACTTCTCCTTCCCGATGCAAAGTTCATTTGTCCTTTTGCTGTTGAATTTGTTCGGATCCAATATGTCGATTATAGAAAAGGAAATCTTGTGGCTGGACATCATCGTCACTCAGTAGGTAGCATTATCCTTTAAGACGCGTGAAGACAAGCGAGCGGTGTGCGTAATTACGCGCGCGGAGAGGAACTTCTCATCACTTGTCGCCAGGTTTTAGAGCGAGTTAAGAGGAGAGGCTTCCTCAGAGAGTGGACATCGCCCCTCTGCTGTCACTCTTTCTCGTAACGTGAATGAAATGACCTGAGGACGGTCTTTAAAACGTCCATACCCCCCATTCCCTCAACCAGACACGTGACACAAACACTATTAGTGTTTCACACGGCCGCCTAATGGTCTCAACGCGTTCGCCGATGATCACCCATAACATTAAATTCAATAATGGACGACCTGGAGGTAAATTGGGCACAGATGGCACTTGATTCATCAGAGATTGTCCTGTCTTTGCAAATTGAACTCTGGTGTTATTATCTGGAAAGAGATTTTGAGTTGATTCAACTGCACAAACAAGACATATATTTAAAAAAAAAACTATTTTTAATGAATTGGAAGATTGAGTACAACATAAATGTTGGTAGAAACAAATTTCAAATGTGGAGTAATTAAACATAACTTAAAGTAGCTAGATATGTACAAAGTCCTTAAAATATGAAGGAGTTCTAAATCTAAAATTCAAATTTGGACTCTTCAGATTCAATTCAGACGGTTTTCACTTCATTTTTCATGCATCTGGTTGCTGTGGTTCAGCTGGTAGGTTATCTGAGCAAGGGAACATCATTATATGGCAACTGGACTGACTGTTTAATGGGACGTTTGCAAGAAAAGCATAATTTCTGCACACTGAGCAATAGTTAGCAATTAAAATCAAAGCTATTAAAAAGCAGCTTAGATTTATGTCGTTAATGAAAAATGCCTCAATATCAGCTCTAGATCATGACTTTCTTTTACTGTTTGATTTATTTTTTTTTACCAAATACACGTTTTTCTGTAGTATTTTCACCTTCAGGGTGCATGAATATCTTCAGTTTAATAACAAAACCAAGTAATTTTTTTTCTTAAATGTTTGACTAACTTCATTATTTGGATAAAACGTGTGGGCACAGAGCATGTGAGCATGCAAGTGTGCATGCGTGCATGCATGAGTGTGTGTGAGTTTTCTTTGACCTTCATGATTCTATAAAGTATTCAGAAGTAAATATGAAGCTTATTGTTTTAGCTGAAAATGAGAAGAATTTGAATCTGTTAGAGTTTCTGATTAGTATTCAATGCAAAGTGACATGGAGCTGTTTAAAGCCTGGCAATAAGTAAAAAAAAATGGTGAGACCTGCACAGGATCAATATTCTCAGCAGGTGCCCGATACAGATAAAACTTGATGGCTTCAGACAGACATATTGGACACAAGGAAGCAAACCAGTAACTGCAGCAATACAGAAAGGTTATTTGAAACTTTTTTTCATTTATAAAGTAATGCTAAGCAATCATAATAATCCAAAGGCATTATTTAAGTTAAAATTTCCATCTTTGTAGAATTTGAAAGCACAAACTGAGGTCTGCATGGTGTGTGGATGAAACAGAAGGCAAAAAAAGCCTCCTCTGTCTGTAGTCTGTGGCACGCAGGATTTTATCATGTTTACTGACCGTTTAAGGCCTCCTACACAATTTCCTGTCTCACTTATACAATTCAAAGTGATTACTCTATGGAGCTTTCATTGCGCTCCAGTCACCGTGTGCAGGACTGTCTGTAGTTACATAGTCAAACATTTGCAGAAGCCAGCCCAACAGGGTGTCTGCATGCCTGCATTTGCATGTGTTTGACACTTCCATATGAATAGGTCTTGCTGCACGTTGGAGGTTTACAACTTCCTATGAGAAAGCTCAGTGGCTGGACATCTGTTTGAGTGGATCAGTGGGACAAAAGGGCACGTCCCGAGGACAAAGAGCCTCTCAGGTAGATTTTTGACTACAGGAACAGCAGCTGGTTTAAAATCAGAGTCTGCAGCAGGACTTCACAGAGGTGACTTTAGTGTTGGACACAGCAGGAGACCAAAGGAGACACACTTCCATCTAAGACCCCCTCAAGGGGCAATAAAGTCATCACTTCACAGGGAGGTCACCTCTAAACATCAGATAATTTGTCTAATGGCTCTTGTGGCGTTACAAGTTGCAGACTTTTGTGTTGATTGTTTCAATCTAAACTCCACCACTGTCCCTTAAACTCTCATGCAAATCAAGAGTCAAACAAAGAATCAGCAAGGGTCTGGTCAACCATTAAATATGTGCTTTGCATGTTTTGAGCAAAATTTGTAACAATGGAGAGTTTCGTAGCATTAATCTCTGCTAACTTATAATAATAACAATAATAATAATAACAATAACACAACGGCCCATCTCACATTTACCACAAGTACTTAACTCCCCTGCCACCATCACCGTCTGATTTCCAAGATTGTTGGGAAAATATTATGCAGAATAGTGAAATAATTGTTTTTGGAGGGTGTGTGACATCTGGTATAAAACTAAACATTTCTAGCAAAGGGATTCATATCGTCAGTCAAACACGGCGGTGGTAGTGTGATGGTGTTGGGCTGCTTTGCTGCTTCAGTACCTGGACCCTAGTGTTGTACTCGAACAAGTTAATTGAACCAAAAGGTCCAAATGAAGGCAACTCATCCGAGGAGCTTTGTCAATTCTAACTCGAATGTGGGAGAGTCAAGCTTATAAACTGTAGCTGTCTAATGTTATTTAACGAGCCAAAACTACTTTGGGTACCCCGCCTCTCCATCCCCTGATGAGTTGTTGGCCTCCGTTGAGAGGGATTCATTGTACGATTATTCTTGAGCTCACTCATATTTTTTGTGAATGTGAACTGAACTCACTCGTATTTCGTCTGAGGAGCAATAAAGTGAACGTGCTCATTCTGGCGTTTGTAAACGACTCTCTGTCGCAGTTTAAAGTAGTTGGAGAACTCCAGATTTCTAGGGAGCTAAAGCCGTGGCTAAAACATCCTGTTAACCACAGACCTTATAAATAGTAGACCCCACAAATTCGGACGCCATGGGCAGTATAGCGGTTGTTGTGGCGTCCACTCTTTATGGCTACACTGTTAACAATGGGATTTATGGTGCGTTCCATTTACCTTGGAAGAAAATACAACTACATTCAACACTGATTTTAGATGCACCCTCACAAATTAGTCTTATAAAATAAATAGGTTTCCACCGCAGCTATGATGTTGTTTTCTCGAGTTATAGAGAATGTACTGCGGGTAGGAGCTGCTGCTGGGAATGAGTGTTGATTGAACGGGTGGCAACAATTGGAAAATGCCATTATTCTGAGGGTAACAGCTCTCTGCAACATATAAAAATAATAAAAGTATTCCCATTTTTTTTTATTTTTGCAACTGTGAACTTAGGTAAAAAATTGAAAATAATGAACTATGAGTTGAACTAGTTCATTTTAAAAAGTATGAACGGAATTTTGAACTAGTTCAAACAAACTTCCGCAACACTGTGGACCCTTTGCTGTGATTGGTAGAACCATGAATCCTGACCTCTTCCAGGAAGTCTTGAAGAACAAGGTCCAGCCAATTACTTTTTCACATATGTACCATGTTCTTTTCAGAGGTTGTAAATCATCATTTGAAAACAAAATCATTCTGTATATACTTCTTTGACACTGATATTTGGGCAGCTGATTTTAAACATTTATGAGTGACAAAAATGTAAAAACTGAATTTTTTTTTCTAGGAACATTTTGAAGAGTTTACTGTTCTCAATTTCTGCCAATAAGTCAGGTAATATGTGGGGGCGGCAGTAGCTCAGGAGGTAGAGTGGGATGCCTCATGATCTGAGGGCCATGGGTTTGATTCCAGCTCCTGCCAGGGGTCTGTCTGCTGTTGTGTCCTTGGGCAAGACACTTCACTCAACTTGCCTTATTTGGTGTGGTCAGAGCCAAATGGCAGCCTTGCCTCTGTCAGACTGCCCCAGGGTGGCTGTGGCTACATAGTAGCTTACCATCACTGACAGAATGTGAATGTGAGAGAGTGCATGGAAGCGTCTTTGAGTGTCCTAAAAAGTGCTATATAAGTTCAATCTATTATTATTATTATTATTATTATTAGTAGTAGTAGTAGTAGTAGTAGTAGTAGTAGTAGTAGTACTAGTACTAGTAGTAGTAGTAGTAGTAGTAGTAGTAGCAGTAGTAGTAGTAGTAGTAGTAGTATTGTTATTATTATGTTTATTATTATTAGTAGTAGTAGTGTTATTGTTATTATTATTATTATTATTATTATTATTATTATTATTATTAAGATGTGTGTTTTAATCAGACTGTGCCCTCTTTGCATTTGAGTCCTGCACCAAACACATTTCTACTTATTTCTACTTTATCTACACACATGCCAATGATTTGAGTCAATCAATACGGTGCCTTCCTTATTAAGTAGGAAACTTCACTCTTTACTCTCCTTCTCTTGTCTGGGACACACACACACACTCTGCCAGAGCTCAGTGTTTGTTTGACTCCCTCTGACAACAAGGTCAGTGGCATTGCCCAGTAATTGTCTTACGGCCCGTGTACCTGTTGGGTGGAGGCGAGTAATGAGAGTTTTTCATTACAGCCGGGATGGGTGAGTGCGCCTGGCAGATGCTGACAGGCAGCAGATGTGTAAAGTTGGTGGTGATTTGTAAAGGGGTCAACTGCATCACGGAGTAGATGGAGGGCAATGCAGGATGTGTGGAGGGGGGACACATTAAGCTGCGGGACACTGTCAGTCATCGTGCTCTCCTGTCACAACAAGGTAAAGGTCAGTTCAAACGTGGATATTGTCCGACATCATCCTTCTCCCGTAGTCATGTGGCCCACCCCATTTTGATATCTAAAAGTGCATTAATCTCAACTTGATCAGTTTCAGGTCAACTGAGACGTTAGAAGATTTTAAAGGTCAGAATTACCTCATTGGTGAAAGCTTAGTTTAATACAACAAATGTTTTCACTACAAAACTTAGCCTTTTACCAAAAATATCTCTGAATGTTAACTCTTTAAAAATGCTTGGAAACACTAATTCAGTGTGCAATTGTTGTGTTTTATGTTGATGGAAAGCCTGATAAGTCACCATTGCACCAGGGTACAACTGGATTTACATCCACGGCACAGCTGGGGCACTTTTGTAACAACTCCTGGATGAGGAACGGGACGTTATTCTACATCAACACGTGACCAGACGGAGGAAGAACCATACTGTCGTGTCTGCATACACACATATATGTGTATATATATATATGCACATACATATACATACACACCCCTCACTGGCCTGGTGGAGGGGTTTGAGTGTCCCAGTGAGAGAAGTTGTGCTGAGAGTGAGATGAATGCTGCGTGTGTGCTTGTCTCTCATGCTGTAATGAACAGAACAATAAAAAAGTTGATTTTGATTTTTCTTTCTCTTCTTTATAAAGATCAATTTCTCAGGATTCATTTAATTGTAGTTTTAGTTGTTTGGAGAACGCAAAAAATGTTTATGTGGTTATGTAAATCTGAAGCTTTGTTAGAGGGCTGCATGGCGGCGCAGTTGTTAGCACTGTTGCCTCGCAGCACGAAGGTTGCAGGTTCAAAACTCGGCTGCGGCCCTTCTGCGTGGAGTTGCGTGTTCTCCCCATGCATGCGTGGGTTTCCTCCGGGTACTCCGGTTTCCCCCACAGATCACAACATGCCCTATAGGTTATAGATTGTAAGTCGCTTTGGATAAAAGCGTCTGCCAAATAAATAAACATAAACATAAACATAGAGGTGCGGCTTGATTATATTTTATTGCTGAATAGGGCATCAATTTTTATGCTAAACTTTGGCTAAAGTGTTCATTTTTTCTAACCAACTCAATTAATTGGTTAATTATAATTTACTTGTAAAATTCCCACTCTGTGTATTAACATGAGGCAGTTGTCTTGGTGATGGGTTCACCGTGGGTTCAGGAGATCTAGATGTGAATATTCTTTATTTATTTCTTAAAATGAATCAAGGTCAGGGTGTTGCAAAACACAAACTTAAGGCAGGCTAATATGTTTTAATCTTAGGTGTGTTCTTGCTGTGTCGTATCTCTAATTCCATGCTGTAGTTCTTTTTTAAAACACAGAGCAGTTTTGTTTACCTGTTTTCCTGCTACGTTGGAAAGTTTTAATCTTGTTCACACAAAAGCAGCAGTCAGATACAGGAACGTGAGTGTGAAGCTGAGAAGCGTGTGTCCATTGTGCAACCCGAGGGCCATTTGCGGCCCTCGGAGTGATGTTGTTCGGCCCCCCACTTGGATTTCACAAATGATGAATTTTGTATCCCGAGCAGCTGTTGGTGTAGACCAAGGGTCTGCAACCTTTACAATCCAAAGAGACATTTTACCCTGCAAAGCTCAGGCTTGCAAGTACTGGCTCTGGCATCTGCACAGCGCGTACTGTCACTCAACGTGAGCATTGATTAGCCATTGTTCTGAGAAGGTCACATCATAATTCATTTACAATAATTAGTCCCACAGAGCCACCTGCACTTCTTCTCTCGTCCGCCCCGTTAAATTATGAGCAACCATCACGGTTCACGCATGCAGCAATGAAGATGTATCCGCTACGTAAAGGCAAGAGCTATTAGTTACATCATTTAAATGGACCTGTTTAAACCTGGGGAGTTGACTCTATGAAGGGCAATTAGGCACTAACTGTAATTGATAGTTCATGCTAATTACAATTAGAAAATATAAATAGTGAGTGTAGGATTAATCATCGTTGTAGTTAAGCAGACAGCAGCCGTGGTGCAGGATGGGTAGATACAATGGGAAGGAATGGATTACCCTTCATTCATCTCCATCTAGTGCATAAACAGACTGTCTTTGTCCCTTTATATATTTCTATTGACCATTATCTCTGTTTTGTTTGTGTGTCCTTGCTAAATGACTCAGCAGGCTGTGAAACTGTGGGGTTAGTTTGTGAAGTGAGTGAGCAGCCACTCTGCTGTAGGTGCTTTTCATCCAAATAAATATTACATCAACCCTTGGATTATCCACACGATTTGGGCCCTTATGAGGTAAATATTAAAAAATAGATACAATTTTTTAAAAAGTTAGGACCTCCCACTTCTCAATATTATAACTTATCATAAGGGAAGCTAAAAAAAAGCATGAATAAAATGTAAGGAAAACATTTTTCATTTAATTCTCTTGGTGTGGATATTATCAGTGTTAAATTCCAACAAGATGTTTAATTTTTTTTAAGTGAAACTTGTTTGGCACATCAGAAAGTGTTCAGTATAATGGTAACTTCTCATCTGAAACAATAAATAAATGAATACAGTCATTTAAAGAGACAATGTGTAGATTGTATCATTAATCTCTGGAAATATCCATCAAAATGTAGAAAAATAATCAAATGATGCACAGTTATATGGCTTCATAACATATAACCATAAAAATCTGTTCTAAAATACATGGAAGTGGGTCTAAGTATCTGGTGTAGCGTTAAGGAGTGGCTACATAGGTAACAAATGATCAATAAGATGTGATAAATCCAAATGAATCCCGAAACTAATGATTATTCAAGACAAGGAATGGAATGATGTAATGTAATGGATATGAAGTGATTTAACGAGATGTGTGGAAAGCTGGAATGGAAGGTAGATGTTTTAGCAAAATCTTTCTTATGTATCTGAGAGAGTTTGTGGAGTCTGGGTTGTAAAATCAGATTGGCTGTATGTTTGTAAACTAGAGATCTGTTTATGAAACCATCCGACGCAATCTGTGCCGAGTCTACGGTGTCACTCCTGGCGGTCCGGAGGAAAGGCGGTCCGAGTGGTGAGTCACTGGACATTGAGACCACGAGAACCCAAAGAGTTGTAGCTCCCCTTGAATTCAGCTTTCAACCAGGGTCTGCAGGTTAAATGTCTGTCTGAGGTGTTGAGTGGCTCTTAAAAGAGCCGCTGTGTCTGTAATCACTTGCAGCATTGCAGAGAGGCTTTGAATGGATGTCAAGAGATAGGATGGTTTCAAAATGCTTTTCCCACCAAGTTGGCCTAAGCAGAAGTCAGCTGGACTTACATCAACCCCTGGATTGTCCTCAAACTAATGTATCTCGGAAACAATTCTCTTTTATTGCCTGCCTTATTTATAAATGTGGCAAATCAGAAATTGACACATTTGAGGGCATTATCAAAAATACCTCAGAAGTCACTCCTTCCTTAGATACAAAGATGGTTAACTCTTTGTGTGAATGAGAAAGTTTTAAACATTTATGTGAAGTGGATGTTAAACATTAATAATTATCTTATTATAATGTGTATGAGTATACTGATAGATTAACTTGTTAAATCAACACATGCTGATCTGGAGTAGTAAAGATCTGAAATGGATCATTGCAGGAAATATATTCATTTTAAAACCATCATTGATTAAAGCACAGATTCTTCAAACATTTGATCCAAACATCTTGTTTATTCAACACATCTGATTATTTCAACCTATGCGTGGTAAAGTCACTTAGGAACTTTGAGGTGGTTAAACTTTATTCAGAGTGAGGATGCAGCAGTTTGATGCATGAGACCATCGTCGTCGTTTTCCTCCGCTTATCCGGGTCCGGGTTGCGGGGGCAGCATCCCAACTAGGGAGCTCCAGACCGTCCTCTCCCCAGCCACCTCCACCAGTTCCTCTGGCAGGACCTCAAGGCGTTTCCGGACCAGTTTGGAGATGTAACCTCTCCAACGTGTCCTGGGTCGACCCGGGGGCCTCCTGCCGGCCGAACATGCCCAAAACACCTCCCCATGGAAGCGTCCAGAAGGCATCCTGACCAGATGCCCAAACCACCTCAACTGACTCCTTTCGATCCAGAGGCAGCGGTTCTACTCCAAGTCCCTCCCGAATGTCCGAGCTCCTCAGCCTATCTCTAAGGCTGAGCCCGGCCACCCTACGGAGGAAACTCATTTTGGCCGCTTGTATCCGCGATCTTGTTCTTTCTGTCATTAGCCAAAGCTCATGACCATAGGTGAGGATTGGGACGTAGATCGACCGGTAAATCGAGAGCCTGGCTTTCTGGCTCAGCTCCCTCTTCACCACGACAGATCGGCTCAGCGTCCGCATCACTGCAGACGCCAAACCAATCCGCCTGTCGATCTCCCGATCCACATTGCTCCTCCTCAGTCTAAGATTCAACTATCGATCGGACCCTCCTCTCCAGTACCTTGGAGTAGACCTTTCCAGGGAGGCTGAGGAGTGTGATCCCCCTATAGTTGGAACACGCCCTCCGGTCACCCTTCTTAAAGATGGGGGCCACCACCCCGGTCTGCCATTCCACAGGAACTGCCCCCGATGACCACGCAATGTTGCAGAGCTGCGTCAACCACGACAGCCCTTCAACATCCATAGCCTTGAGATACCCAGGACGAATCTCATCTGCCCCCGGTGCTCCGCCGCTGTGTAGTTGTTTGACTACGTCAGCAACTTCTGCCCCTGAGATTGGACAGTCCATCCCCAGGTCTCCCGGCTCTGGTTCCTCCTCAGAATGTGCGTAGGTGGGATTGAGGAGCTCCTCAAAGTATTCCTTCCCCCGTCCGACTATAGCCCCAGTTGACGTCAGCAGTTCCCCATCCCCACTGTAAACAGTGTGAGCGAGTTGCTACCTCCCTCTCCTGAGGCACCGGACAGTTTGCCAGAACCTCTTTGGAGCCGATCGACAGTCTTTCTCCATGGCCTCACCAAACTCCTCCCATGCCCGAGATTTTGCCTCGGCAACTGCCACTGCTGCACCCCGCTTGGCTATCCGGTACCTGTCTGCTGCCTCCGGAGACCCACAGACCAGCCACGCCCTGTAGGCCTCCTTCTTCAGCCTGACGGCTCCCCGAACCTCTGGTGTCCACCAGCAGGTACGGGAGTTGCCACCACGACTGGCACCAGCTACCTTGCGACCACAGCGAGCAACAGCCGCCTCAACAATCGCAGAGTGGAACAAGGCCCACTCGGAGTCGATGTCCCCCACTGCTCTCGGGACGCGGTCAAAGCTCTGCTGGAGGTGGGAGTTGAAGACAGTCTTGACAGGTTCTTCTGCCAGGCGTTCCCAGCAGACCCTCACTATGCGTTTGGGTCTGCCAGGTCTACGCAGCATCTTCCCCTGCCATCTGATCCAACTCACCACCAGGTGGTGATCAGTTGACAGCTCCGCTCCTCTCTTCACTCGGGTGTCCAAAACATACGGCCGCAGGTCAGATGATACGACTACAAAGTCTATCATCGACCTCCGACCTAGGCTGCCCTGGTACCAAGTGTACCGATGGGCATCCTTATGTTCGAACATGGTGTTCGTTATGGCCAAACTGCGGCTCGCACAGAAGTCCAATAACGAAACACCACTCAGGCGGGCCGTTCCTCCCAATCACACCCCTCCAGATCAAGCTGTCATTGCCCACGTGAGCATTGAAGACCCCAGCAGGACAATGGAGTCCCCTGATGGAGCACTATCTAGCACTCGTCCCAGGGACTCCAAAAAGGGTGGGTACTCTGAACTGATATTTGGCGGATAAGCACAAACAACTGTCAGCATGAGACCTTGATCGAGAATGTTATGTCTCAGGACTAGAGCAGAATTCTCTGTTTTGGGCCAGA